>NC_069504.1:485549539-485849539 GCF_027579735.1 Bombina bombina | reverse complement strand
TGTGGGCGCCCGCTGCCTGTACTTTTCCTCAGATGCCCCGGTACTTCCGGGATGACGTCACCACTTCAGGAAAGCTGTCTATTGGTTCCTTGAGTGGGGGTGTGCTCGGTAGCAAGAACCTCGGTGTCAGATCACTGGATAATGCACAGGATACAAGAAGAAGAATTCGATCCACGCCAGAGGAAACTTAAAACAGAAACTTTATTTAATCCTTAAAAAGACAATGGGGTCAAAGCAGCACAAAGAGTGCTGCGCTCCCTCTTTGTGCTGCTTTGAAAAACCCCATTGTGTTTTTAAGGATTAAATAAAGTTTCTGTTTTAAATTTCCTCTGGCGTGGATCGAATTCTTCTTCTTGTATCCTATATATGTATACTGATACACAAAGTACATGTATGGTGATAGATGTAATGCATCCTTCACACAAGGTCAATGGACTACTTAAACAGCTAACCTCACCCCTAACGGAAAGAGGTTATACAAAAGAAATGTAAAAAAAAAAGCAAAAACAAGAGCCCAGAGAACTAACAGACAAGAACTTCTATATAAAAAACTAAAATAGGTGATGACACACTGAGATTAATTCTCACATATAACTCACACACCCCTGAAATAGTGCAAATATCTAAACACTGGGAAATTCTGATGACGGATACCATTTTAAAGAAATGTTTAGGAGAAAGACCAGCAATAAGTTATAGACGTACTAAGAATTTGAAAGATCTTCTGTCTAGCAGTTACTTTCAACAAAAGAAAACAAAAACCTCATTCAATCTAGGATTATACAAATGTGGAAACTGTAGCACCTGTAAATATATTAGAAAAACACCTAGTATATTAGAAAGGTTTGGTAAAACCCATAAAATTTGTCGATACATCAGTTGCCAAACAGAAGGTGTAATTTATGTCCTCTTTTGCAAATGTGACAAGTATTATATGGACATGACAACGAGGAAACTGAGGACAAGGCTCATGGAACATCTAAGAAACATCAATAATGCAGCGAAAGATAAAAAAGAAGGAAAATCCCTCACAAGTGTAGCTGCACACTTTCTTATATTCCATAACTCCAAACAAGAAGACATCCAATGTTGGGGAATTGAAAAAGTGAGCGTGGGTATTAGAGGTGGAGACCTGGAAGCTGCTTTATTAAAAGCAGAAAGCAGATGGCTATATTTGCTCGATTCAGTACATCCATCAGGACTAAATGAACAAAATAACTATTATGTATTTTTGTAAAAATACTTTTAGTCAGTTTTGACTGATATTGTATGATACAAGTAACAACACTAATATATCAAAATTGAAGATTTTGGGATTTCAAAATACTCCGCCTTTTATAAAGCAGATAACCAATTCAAGACATTTGAGAATCAGATATCAATGTGGATCTATAGCCATATTTAAAAATCAATATCCGATGTGAGACTGATAAGTCAATTATACTTTTTAACCTATAAGATAGGGTCTATATAATGATAAAGATTGGATCTCAATTTGGGATCCCAAATAGTTCCCAGTATTATAATAGTATGATAAACTGAATATCACGCCTCAAACAAAAACACATTTTGACACTAAGTATATCTCTCTAATAGAGGTACTGATATTAGAGGCACTATAATTTCACATACACCACCTCTTAACACCAGTATCACAATATTTTGTTTCACACACTTAAATTATAAGCATCTAGCTTTAACACCAATATTTTAATATTTATGCGTTATAATGGTTGCACACTACTTTACTCAGTCACTACTTTTAATTTCGTAATAAGAAATGGCAGATCACATTTCTATCACAGATTTTGCCACATGTTTGACAGCACATTAATCACGATTTTTACATTTTTTCACAATTTGTTTTCTAAGGTTATCACCTAACACATCATTGTTGATATTAATTTAAATAGCCACAATTCAAATGGTTAAAATATCTCTTCTTGGGAACATTAGACCAAAATAACATCCCGAAACACTAGCATGATTGATATTTCTTTTAGAATACTGTATATAGAACACATAAAAATCATGGAATATGAAAATAGGGATTAATATGCTTATAAAGCATTAACTTTGAATTTATTTTTTTAAATCAGGCAATGATCCGGCTGACATTAAAGGGATATTCCAGCCAAAATTGAAAACCACATGGGTGCATTTTGGTATTGAACAGAAGAAATTTTGTAGTATACGTGCATTAGCAAAAATGCTTATAATAAGAGCTATAGCTGTTTCAATAGTGTATTTAAGTATGCACCATGCACCAGCATTTTAAGCACATCACTTGCTCAGAGAGCCTAAGGTGCTTGTACCATCTGGTAATGACTCAATTTGTTAATTGCTGACATGACATAAGCCCCACTGATGATCTGAGAAGCTGCATCATTAAAAATGTGGGAGCAGTGACAATATCTAGCTATGCTTCACATGCACGTGCAGAGAAAAATGTTAACACTAAAACAGTGATAACTTTTAATAGAAGCATTGTTGCCAATAAATGTATATTGCAAATATGTTTCTATTCAAAGATGTAATAAATCTATATACATTTCATTTTGACTGGAATTTCCCTTTAAAGATAAATATTATCTGTATATAACTAGAGGAGATTCATTAGTGATAGAAGTAAATAATTTTCCTTTCCCAGAAATATACTGTAGTGCTATCACTGAAAAGAAAAAAATATATATTATTTAAATACTTTAAAGATAAATAAGTATGGGCTCTACTTCTGGGATTGATAGATCAGGATAAATCACTTACATATAGAATATCCCTCCTAGAATATGCCATTCAGAATACATTAAATAAAGGAAACTATCTACTAAGTTGACTTGACAGCAAGAAAATACCTAATAAAAGTATATATTTTCTGTAACTGACAATCTAACACTTAACTCAACAACTTAGATACAAGGATCCTGTTAATATGAAGGATTTGCACCATATGCATAAAACTGAATGGAAGCATAATAGAAAAAGAGAGGGAAGTAAATAAACCCTCATATCTTATATGCACTGTCAACATTAGGAAAAAGGAGATATTGAACATTAATATAGATATATCCCCTTAAATTATGCAATATATCTACTGACATTAGAAATATATAATCTTGCAATGTTCCACTTTCGCATATAACAATTATCCATCATAGATAACATCAGAACAAATCCCAAGTAAGAAACTGAAGATCGTACAAATATGGTCACAGTAACAGGATCGCTTCAATATATAAATCATATAAATTAATGTGTAAATATATATATTCCCAAGATTACATATTATAAACAAGTGAGTACATTTAGGGGTAATAATTAACTCCACATACACAGATTTTAATACTCCAAGTAAGAGATGACCAGTTATATATAAGAACTTAACAATCTATATAATGATTAACAGAAGATATGTCAGCTATCTATAATGCAAAAGTATCAGTCCACCTTAAACCACGACATAATATAATGGATTCCATCTTAAACATAGTTCCTTCACGTAAACAAGATGAGATGACTGATAGCTTCGTTAACCAAGGCGGAACTTCCGTATTTTACCAGATTTAAATTTCCCACATATGGGCGGCCCGCCGCCATTTGAAAAAGCCCAGTTTTGGTGAAACGCGTTAGGAGTCTAATATGGAGCCGATGGGAGCTCTTTTTTAATTGGAATGCAGTAGTTATTTAGTCAGCATATATTTGATATTATCAGTTGGAGTATCACGGTCCTATTTTGGGACTATTACTTTTGAGGGCTGGGTATAATGGGGAATTAACAAAGTGAACTTACCATATAGATTTACAACTGGGTATAACGGAAAATTAACAAAGTGAACTTACCATATAGATTTACAACTAGCTATCTAGATACTATTAGTTTATTGATAATTGATTGACCATTTCAACGAAGATAGTATAACGATAGTATCATATGATATATGGTCGTAGCAAACTTATTAACACGCTAAATGAGCTGGTTTGTAGTGGGTAATTTAACATATATACATTTAAATATAACGGTGGGGTGGGATATGCACTAGAGATCTACAATCTGAATCCCTACGGGGTATAATACTATTTATGTAAGTCCATATCACACTGTAGCCTGACACTCCAGTTACTTTGTTTATAAATGTTACAGCTATTTAGTTGCGATACAACGCAACTACTATTGTTTCCAATAGTTATCTAGTAGGAAACGATCTGCATTGAAGCTCTGAACATAGAGACATATTAAACTACAACCATAATTGGGCAGCTTAGAACCACAGCAAAGTGACTAATCATTTGCACAAATTATGCTTATGTTATTATATAAAATAAGTCCTATATAAGATAATAAATATCTGTGTAACAACTACAGTTACAATAAATCTGTAATCACTGGACTGGCATAAAGTGGCACCCAGGTGAACTTCGATTATTTACAAAATAAGGAGATCTTAGGTACACGTGTTAAAGCATAACATAACATTCCTAAAACCTATCTAATAAACTTAATTATGTATTGGATATACCATCTAAGATATTAAATAGCACTCTAAGTAGTGCATTGACCTTGTGTGCAGGACGCATTACATCTATCACCATACATGTACTGTGTGTATCAGTATACATATGTCACATGTAAATAATATTAGTAATAAAGGGAATCAATACTATGTTGAATGAGTTATATATTATCTGGTTTTATACAAATGAGAGGACACCCGATAATACACATATAGATATAATAAATCCTAACATTGCAACATTCACTTGACAAGTGGATACTCATTAATAAAACATTTTTTTTTTACTTTTTTCCCCTTCTTTGCATAACCAACTATGGCGAATAGTAAATAATCACATATCCAATCCATCTATATGATTGATAATCTTGTGAATCAATCTGTTCCAACCGTGACCCAAGGAGTACACTAGAAGGACCTATCGTATGTAAGAATTTTTATGTGATTTGGGCATTTTTTGCACCCTAATTTGAACATACAATTACTCAGCCTGGTACGTAATATATACCAACAGGACAACTGATATACACTATGATCTACCAATGCTGCTCGTATCACCTTAATACTTACTAAGGCTATCATACCTCAGAGGCCAATAATTAGTAATAATATACATTAAGGTTTATTTATCCATAACTACTCCATCCATTGCTTTTAAGTTCATGTAAACCCTTTTTTATACAACATATTAAAAGTTATGTTTTAATTTAGGTAGTCACTATTCTGCCTTATAGTCAGGACAGCGAGTGCTATTTTCGCACTCTTTAGTGGAAATCTCTCTTGAATTTCCACAAATTGCATGCAGATAATTTTCTGTGCGAAGCACCCCTCCCTTATATAACAGTAAAGAATCTATTTTAAAAATTTAAATCTGTGACCGTGATAACATCAGGGAGTGTGTCCGCTTGTGGTGCCATTGCTCTACCGATTGAAAAAGTGGTTATTAAACTGCTCTAACTAGGTAATCCTGAAAATCTGGCCTGAAGACAGGTCTGAAAACCTTTCATCTTAAAAATTCTACAGATGTCTAATCCATGTATTCAAAAATACATTCAAACCCCTTTTCTTCACTATCTGTTCTAATCCTTCCCTAAGCAGGCCATCTCTTATGAAAACTTCTCACTAACCAATAGATACTGTGTTGTGCTACTGTATAGTAGTTCTTTACTCACAGTCCCTCTAGTGTGAATGTTGATGTGTGATATCAATCCCATGTTCATGATGATGTGATACGCAACAAGGAAATGCCCAGAGTCTGAGGCAATTCTACACAGCATTTATGCAACACATATCTCAGTCCTTGGTCCACTTAATGGGCCATTAAACGCCTAGATGTAGCATGTGCCTCTGAGGTCCACATGCCACCTACATCTGCATCCAAACTGTTATTTTTGGGAGGGTATTATAATTGTCTCTCCCTGACAACAAATGATTAGTGAGACCGTTTTCATATAGGGGGTTGCTTGTCCCCCTAAGGTACAGGTCATAATTGGGAGAAATCATGATCACTTGTCCACCTGCCACCAGGCTGTTTTTCTATAGAAGGGTTTATGGTAGTACAGTTGGTATTGAAAAGAATTGTCCCCTTGAAAATAATTACATTTTGTTGAAATAAAGACAAGTCAGAATGCAGGTGTAATACAAATTTGTAAATACAATAAAGTGCCCAAAGAATAATATTGGAAAGGGCTTA
This sequence comes from Bombina bombina, assembly GCF_027579735.1. NCBI lineage: Eukaryota > Metazoa > Chordata > Amphibia > Anura > Bombinatoridae > Bombina > Bombina bombina. The sequence goes on along the minus strand of NC_069504.1, from coordinate 485,843,335 downwards.
GGTATATGCTGAAATTTACCCCAAGAAGAGATGTGACTGATAAAGCTGATCTGGAGTCTATGGTAGTGTTCAAGTATGGACAATTTCCATCCATTCAACAGTGAACTCTTGACAGGTACCCCTTACCCAGAACATTCTGTTCTCACTACTGGTGCAGACAATGTGCTCTTATAATGACAATAACAGCCTGAGCACATACCTCCAGTCAGATCCTTGAATCCTTGACGTGTGCTGGTTGAATATGCGAAAGCCCTTTAGGGAGGAAAAGCTTCTCCTCTTCTGCAGCGCTTTACCTCTCTGGGTCTCAGTGCACTGTTCACCTTAGTGGAAAAGAGTCTGCCCACACTTGGGTTCCCTCCGTAGCAAGTTTCTTACTAAGTCAATCTTGGCATCGGCGTCTGACGTCACACTGGGGTGTTTGTATTGGTTCTGCCCAATCCAATCATTAGCCAAAGCAACAGGAGTATAGTCAACCGGTCAGTGAAACAAGCAAAACATGAGAAAAAGACTCACTCTATATAAATAAAAAAATAGCATTTAGTAATCCATTTTAAAAAATGATGACTCACAGCCACCCATGAAATAAGGTAGGAACGGATGCACAGCACAAGCGGCTTACGCGTTTCGGTGGTATGCTGTATTCATAACGGTATGGATTAATAAATGCAATTTTTTATATATAGAGAGCGAGTCTTTTTCTCATGTTTTACTTGAAATAAAGACAGGCACAGTTTTTGTTTATCCAGTTGTAATTACTCAGTGCAACTTATAACATCCAAGTGAAAGATATAACGCCAACATGTCAGACAAAAATAAAGACAATTCAAAAATAGAATCACTGAGGATCAACAGTATTTTGTTGAACCACCTTTTGCTTTTTATTACAGTCTTTAGTCTGTTGGGATATGTCTCTACTAACTTTTGCATAACCCACTCTTCATTGCAGTTAGTGACCATTTGTGGACTGGAGTCATGCCACAGATATTCAATGGGATTTAAGTATGGGCTCTGACTAGGCCATGCAAGGACATTCACCCTTTTCTCCTTCAAGCACTGTGTGGTCATTTTTACTGTGTGCTTTGGGTCATTGTCATGTTGGAAGGTAAACTTTCCCATTGACAACTTCCTGGCAGAGGGCAGCAGATTTTCCTCAAGGATTTTACAGTATTTTGGCCCATCCATTATTCCTTCTATCCTGACAAGTGCTCCAGTGCCTGCTGCAGAAAAATTCCATAATAAGAGGATATTACCACCTCATTATTTACTGTAGGTATGGTATTATTTGGATGGTGAGCTGTATTGGATTTCCTCCAGACATATCGTTTGGTGTTGAGGCCAAATAATACAATTTTAGTCTGACCATAACACTTTTTTCCATGTATGTGGCCTCTGAATCTCTTAGGTGTGTTATGGCAAAGCTCAGTCGGGACTGCATGTTGCCTTTCTTGAGGAGTGGCTTTTTTTCTTGCAACCCTCCCATACAAGACACATTTGTGGAGAATTTGTGATATTGTTGTCACATGCACACAATGACCACTTGTTATAAATTCCTGCAACTGCTTCAGAATTGCTGTGGGCCTCTTGGTAGCCTCTCTGACCAGTTTCCTCCTGGCTCTTTCATCCAGTCTGGAGTGACATCCTGATCCAGAGAGGGTCTGTGTTGTACCAAATACCTTCCACTTCTTAATTATAGACTTCACTGTGCTTCTAGGCATTATTAAGCCTTTGATATTTTCTTGTATCCATCTCCTGACTTGTGCCTGTCCACAACATTATCCCGGAGATCTTTTGACAGTGCCTTGCCACCCATAGCTGATTGTTTGCTTCAGTTTTACTACCAGGGACTGAAATGCTCAAGGAAAGCTCTTTTCATGCTAAACTAATCAATATGCCCACAGATGATAACAGTCGAAGGTCAAATGGCTTTGTGTGTGCAGTTGAGAAAGTGCTTAGCTACACCTGATTGAGTTTACAATTAATTTTAGGAGGGGGTGATCCTTTTTGCAACTCAGTGATTCTGTTTTTGAATTGTCTTTATTTTTGCCTGACATGTTGGTGTTATATCTTTCACTTGGAGTAATTACTGAGTAATTACAACTGGATAAACAAAAACTGTGTCTGTCTTTATTTCAGGCTACAAAGAAACAAAATGTGATTATTTTTAAGGGGGGTGATTCTTTTCAATGACCACTGTATCTCTATCTAACACTCTAACTTAATAAGAGGGGGTGAGATTCCTCAAATTAAACCAGCCTGATATACACCTGTCTACGGCCTGCTTGCCTATACCTGCTTATTGTCACACCCAGACTTACAACTTCTTATAAGACTTGTATGCAATATAATTTTGCGCATATATGGGTCTGAAATTATTGTTTTCATGGGTGGGGGGGGATTCCTTGAACAAAATAATATTAGTGGCAATATGTGCAGCAGAACATAGTTACTTGTTGTACACATGTGATGCACACGATTGCAAAAATTGTGTCTTGCTGGCATTCAAAGGGTCAATCAAGTAGAAGTTGATGCTTGAATATAAAAAGCAAAATACCTGGGGGTAGAGTATTTGGTCACCCATGTGCTATACTACATGTTAGTCATTTCCTCGGTCATCCTGCCTGTATCTGTGTCTATTGACTCTTTCCTCATTTACCTTTTACCACTGTCTCAGCTGGCTTTATCATGTATACATTTATACTCTTCAGTTACTGTAATAAAACATTTGAGAATACTTAAAGGGATATTCCAGCCAAAATTGGAAACCACATGGATGTAATTCGGTATTGAACAGAAGCATTTTTGTAATCTACATGTATTAGCAAAAATGCTTCTAATAAAAGCTATAGCTGTTTCAAAAGTGTATTTAAGTATGCACCGTGCACCAGCATTTTAAACACAACACTTGCTCAGAGAGCCTAAGGTGCTTGTACCACCTGGTAATTACTCAATTTGTTAATTTCAGACATGATACAAGCCCCACTGATGATCTGAGCAGCTGCATTATTTAAAATGTGGGTGCAGTGACAAAATCTAGCTATGCTTCACATGCACGTGCAGGGAAAAATGTTAACACTAAAACAGAGATTGCCAATACATGTATATTGCAAATATGTTTCTATTCAAAGATGTAATAAATCTACGTGCATTTAATTTTTTACTGGAATGTCCCTTTAAAGGGCCATTAAACGCTAAATAAATGCTAGATAGAATAATGCATTCAAAGAAAAGATAAGTCTATGAATAACTTGAAAATCTATTTTTTTTAAGTTTCTTTAGCTGTTTAAATATTGACAAAATAAGTGTAAAGTTTTAGGTGTATATTTATCAAAACGTCAATCTCAGTGCATTCGCCAGTGTCAATACACTCGCCAGACATCTCTGACGCGGATCCACATATGATCCCCTTATTTATAAAAAAAAAATCAAAAACGCGTGCGTCAAGTACGGCGCAATGAGCATCGGTCTGTTGTTAACTAACAGTAATCGATATCGCAGTTATTTGGGTTTTTCCCAACTTTATTTATACTATTTCATTACATTCCATGAACAAGCACATTTCTCTAAAGCAAATCTTTAATTTTTTATCTGTTAATGTCCAAGAAATAGATAGATTTATACCTCAACAAACAATATCTCATAGAAAGCTATTTTTATATTTATTTGTTATTTGATACTTTCACATAAATTAATGTGTATTTGTATTTTTAGTCATGATATGCTTTTATTTCATGTTTTTTTTATAAATGATTATTAATGCTAGAATTTGGGCATATATCTTTGCACATATTTGTGTGTGTGTGTATATATATATATATATATATATATATATATATATATATATGTGTGTGTGTGTGTGTTATGTCAGAAATCTTTTGCAAACATATTTACATGTCACTAAGTTCCTTATTTTGTTCTAAACAATGTTGTCTGTCATATCTCTGTGTTTATGTATACCACTATATGTATATAGTGTAAATTTATTATTATTCTGAGCAGTAATAATTGTGAATATAGCATGAATATAGCATGAAATCATGGTATCATATGTATTTATTTGCAATCAATGGATATTTTAAGAGCTGGGCCAGTTTTCTCTCTGTACCTGTGTAACCTCTCCTGATTGCAATCTACTTTTAAAAACCACCCCTACACAGGTGTTATAAAATGGGCTGGCATATAAAATGACATTTCTTACTAAAAAATAAATTCAATAGATGAAAGAAATACACTGAAAATATCATAACAGTAAAAAGGTGATTTTAATTTATGCTGTATCTGAATTATGACAGTTTAATGTTAGGTGGGCTATCCCTTTGAGCTATCAGTTTAAGATTATATTGAATCAAACATCAATTTGAATTTTAAAATATTACACTGTGTGTCCTAATGTCAGCATCAATGTTTATCTTTAATACTAATTTCACATACTTTCAAAGTATAATACACAATGTAACAAATGGCACTTACAAGTTCTGATGAGTGATCAATGACACAATGCAATAGAAACAGTCTTGTTCATTTGGGGAAGTATGGTATAACGACTTGCAAAACATTTCAACACTTTCTTTTTAATTCTCTATTACATTTTATGGGATTTTTTTGCTGATAAATTCTTTAATAAGCTTTTCATCTGGAAATTTTTATTGAAGTTTTTGGTAATATGTGAGCTGTTTGATATTTGCTTGGTGTTCTTTACAATAACATGAGATCAGAAGGGTTTCAGAAATGTTAGGAAACCCAGGGTGACATTTGAACTGGTTTATGTTGAATGACCAAAAAGGCCCTTCTTCTCTAAAAGCTTTGTATTGTGATGTTTGTGTCCTGCCTGCCAAGCTGAGAACTGTGCTTGTCAGTGAAAAAAAGTTATAACACAATGCCAATTCATAAATTGTAGGTTGTTAAATATATGTTTTTTCTTTTTATTATTGAAAAAAATGTGCAGTTAGAAACCAAGTATAATGTAGTTCTATTTTATCTAGCAAAATCATCAGTGGTTTTCACAGTAATGATTGTAGCCGACCGTGAAAGCATTAACTATATATTATTATTGTTATTATTATTATTCTTTATTTATAAAGCGTCAATAGATTCTGCAGTGCTGTCCATGGGTAATAAAGATAAAAGGACAGTTCAATATGAGATACCAGACAAAATTTAACAAACAAATACAAGGGGAAGTGGGGGCCCTGTTCCTGTGGGAACTTACAATCTAAATATATATATAATGTGTGTAAAGGTAAGTATGTACGCACGCATATATAGACACACACATCGAATGTAGCAAATGCTAAAATAATTAAAGGGATAGAAAGTGTATGGGTGCATTTTAATGTAAAAAACAAAGCATTTTTACATTATACTTACATTAGCAAAAATGCTTCTTGTAAAAGTTATTTCTGTTTTTCAGTGGCATACGCACATGTGAGAGCCTGTACACCAGTATTTAAATACCTTTCCTGCTCAGAGAACTGGTGGTAATGTTTATTGCTTCTAAAGATGTAATGTGTGTCATACAAGCCATTGCTGACATTCTGAGGTGAGATATTTGAATACTGGTGGACAGGATATGTGCATATGCCACAGCAAAACAGTAATAACTTTTACTAAAAGCATTTTTGCTGATGAAAGTATATTACAAAAATGCTTCTATTTGAAATATACACAAGCACATTCAATTTTTTACCTTTCTATCCCTTTAAAGGGAGGGTTTTGTTACTGCTTTTAGCCAAAAGATGATTAACACAAATGCCGTAGCATTCCACCGCCAGTGCTTGTGTTCTCTTCACAGTCCAGCAGAATTCTTATGCAATGACGAGATATAGCAGCTCAGTTGACTTGTTTTTATGAACCATTCCAAACAGACGAGCTAATATTTTAAAGGGACAAGATACCCAAATGTTGAAGCACTTAAAAAAGTGATGCAACATATCTGTAAACAGCTGACTACAAAATATCCCCTGAACATCTATGAATATCTGTGTAAAAATATTTCACACCCCATAGTTAAGGGACTTTAAGCAGCCAATCAGGATACTAGTCCCAGGACTTGCAAGGGAGCATGCATTTGGCATGTGCAGGCACAGTCATGTTATTTCCTTATTCAGTTTAAGGACATTTACTATGAAATCTCACAAGATTTCAGTGAAATCTCATGAGATCACATCAAATCAATGCATGAACCCAGTACTGCTGATGCTGATTGGCTATTGTTTTGTTTTTTTCCAACTTGCAGCTGGACAGTAGCTGAAGTATAACTGTTACTAGAGCATTTACTCTTGTAAGATGAAGACATTTTGAGGTAAAATATATTCCTTTTTACATAGTGATGTTCAGGTGATATTTTTTGTCAGCTTTTTACAGTTATGCTGCATCACTTTCAAGTGATTTAGCATATGGGTGTTATGTCCCTTTAATTAAGCCACTCCTTACTGTGGAACTCTATAGGTCAAGGATCTAAAGTTCTCTGGTACAGCGAGATTATCTAAGGAGTCTCATTAGGGTCCCTCAAATAATTTCAGAAAGGCACATTTTTGCTTGAGAGCTATTTATGTTGCTATGTAGGGTTCTGTATCTGAATGAGAGAAACATACATTGGAATATAATGCTTAAAAAATATTTTGCAAGATTTTTCTACCACAGAGAACTTCTGGTCCCAAGCAGGCAACACTGGGTGAGCAACTGCACAACCCTGCAAATACCTTGCTTGGTTCAACAGTGCTTGCAGCTCACAAGCATGCCATTACCAAAGTGTTTAAACTATTTGCACGTTAATTTTTCCACTACAATGTCTCTTTAACCCAGGAAACAGTTGTATATAGTAATATGTAAACCAAACGTGTAAAAACAGCCAAAACAGGCCGCAAAAGATTTTCAAGAGGTCATTGCTTGAAAAGTGTTTTCTGATTGGACTGATGGAAATTGACAGCTGTATTACAAAGTATTGTAAAAGTTAATACAATGTAAAGCCACTGGAAAACCACACAACAAGTGTTTTAAAGTTGATTGGTATGGCCTTAAATTTTAAAAAATCCACAAAAGACACTTTTGCTATCTATTTTGATGTACTGACATATACCCCTATATTAGCTAAGAGCACTGCTAGTTCTTTGGTAAATTTACCTTTTTAAATTACCCTATGGATAGGAAGACTAAAGCAATTTTCAGAAAATATTTATACCATATCTGGATTATTAGCTGATTTAATATCTTAAAGGACTAATAACACTTGTGTGTGTGTGCGTTATAATCTCAGACTCAATAAAAAAAAAACATTTTCTAAAGAATAAGAATGTATTGTGGCAACATAGTATGAGAATAGTACTAAATCACATTAGAAGCAAATATCAAACAAAAATATATTAAAGTACAATATCTATTACTAGAACAGCAGCAATGACAAAAGTTTTGCATTTCACAAATTCTTATATATTTACATATAATACAATAAACAATGTAACCTACATTTAAACAACAGGGAGAAAGTAAATGAAAATGTGACAATTTTGTAGAATGCAACCCATAAGGAAACCAAATCCAGTGAGACTTTATAGCCCAAAGCTGGCATTTTCTATAAAGAAAATATATATATATAGCTCTAGCAAACTGAAAATATGCTATAGTAATGAAATAAACAATCTGGTCTTAGTTTAAATAAAGCAGATGTGCTCTACAGTGAAATTGTATGGGAAGCAAATTGCTACTATTGCTGATCGGCAGTTTGTGGATTTAAAATCCCAGTGGTCAGATAGCAGGTAATAACAAACTATGCAATAACTAAAGTTACAGTAAGTACAACTGCTATAACCTAACAGTGGTACTCAGCAAAACAGTCCTGGGGGGTAGCAGGAGGATCTAGTTACGATCATAGGCATGAGACAAAAGCAGAAAAGCTTGCTAGAAAATGCTTAGTGCTAGCAGCCTCATGATGACATTTAAAGGGACACTGTACCCAAAAATGTTTTTTCGTAATTCAGATTAAGAATGAAATTTTAAGCAACTTTCTAATTTACTCCTATTATCAAATTTTCTTCATTCTCTTGGTATCTTTATTTGAAATGCAAGAATGTAAGTTTAGATGCCGGCCCATTTTTGGTGAACAACCTGGGTTGTCCTCGCTGATTGGTGGATAAATTCATCCACCAATAAAAAAGTGCTGTCCAGAGTACTGAAACCAAAAAAAAGCTTAAATGCCTTCTTTTTCAAATAATGATAGCAAGAGAATGAAGAAAAATTGATAATAGGAGTAAATTAGAAAGTTGCTTAAAATTGCATGCTCTTTCTGAATTACAAAAGAAAAAAATTGGGTTCAGTGTCCCTTTAAAGTGCAAGGAAATGGGAACGTACACGCATTACACGGGAGGCGAAACACCACCAACCAATAACAAGCGAAACCACGCTACACATCTGGTCAGACCTAGCACACAAAAAGGGGTTGTGCCCCATGAAATCATTACAGCGACCCATTAGATATCTAATACACGGAGACTCACAAAGAGCAATAAAAAAATGGTAGAACAAGGGTTTATACAGGGTAGCAGACCTTTTGGTACAGAACAAAATGATGACTTACAGCCAGCTAAAAGACAAAATATCCCCAATTACGATACACTGGTACCTTTACCTTCAACTGGCATCATCTATGCACGCATTTCTACAGACAACACAGTCTAGCGGTAACACTGTCCTAGAAACCCTATGTAACACACCAAATTGACCAAAGCATTCCATATCCAAACTCTACATAGAAATACAAACGCCTAAGACCAAGACCAAAACAACACTCATACTCAAGTGGGAATTAGACTTAGGAAAATCATTGGAGCCTGATGTATGGTACGAGACTTTCGCAAAAGCTACTATGGGCTTACTGAGCGCAGATCTCAGGGAAAACACTTTGAAGACAATATTTAGATGGTATTTAACTCCTCTTAGAACTTCACATATGACACAACATAATTCGGGGTTATGTTACAGGGGATGCGAGGAACTAGGCACATTCCGACACATGATCTGGGACTGTGCAAAGGTCCAAGATATATGGAAATCATTCTCCTCTCTAATTAGTCACTTACTGGAGGAACGAGTACAAATTACCATGACACAAGCACTACTCCATGACAAAATTCCAAAATACAATAAGCCAGTGAACACCCTAATCAGAATACTATGCACAGTAGTGAGAACGTGCATAGCAAAGTATAGGAAAGTAGGCGTGCCAACATGGCAAGAAATTAACTGCAAGATTCAACACATATATAATATGTATGACCAGGCAGCGTGGTCAATGGGTACTAAAGACAAGAATGATGAAGTGTGGTTCTAATGGATATATAGAAATGGCTTTATTCACCCGTGCGGCTGTGGGGCCAATCTCAGGCATCCAACCCTTAATTAGACGGATTCGAGTTATTAAATCTGCTGATAGTTAACTGACTTTCTTTGTATAAATTAGGATAACTTTCTCTCTTTCCCACTGGCAATAAGAAATACACAACCCATACCAGCGCTTTAGAAGATTAGGCCTTGTTAGGTATATGATGTTAATATATAGAACATAAGCGTGGGTATAAAGCCTGTTTTTCTTCCCCTTTTTTTCTGATCATCTTCTTACATTACTTCTCTATACTTCACCTTGCCCATATGAATCTCAGGTTGCCTCTTGATACTTTAGGGCATTATTCTTCCCTTTTATTTTCTCTTTTTGCTATGTTAAGAGATATTACTGATTATTATGTGATTATTATAACCACTAACCCCCATTTGGAGGGGACTTAAAGAATTTACTTTTCGGTAACAGTCTATTTTTGTTTTGTTATATGAATGTTGTAAAAACTTAATAAGAACATTTAAACATAAAGTGCAAGGAAATGAATATAGGTCTTCTATGAGATAACTAAATAAGTCTAGGTAGTGGCAGATCTAGAATGTAATATTGGGGGCTAACAAAGATGGTGATCAAATTACATGGAGCCCTTCACAGCTCAATGGGGGTGCATATCACCCCCCTAGCACCACCATAGAACCTCCACTGAGTCTAGACCTTTTAGTGAAAAAGCAAGCACAATACTTTCAGGCTGCTAGTTATATAGCACAATACTTTCAGGTTGCTAGTTATATAGCACAATACTTTCAGGGTGCTAATTATATAGCACAATACTTTCAGGCTGCTAGTTATATAGCACAATACTTTCCGGCTGCTAGTTATATAGCACAATACTTTCAGGTTGCTAGTTATATAGCACAATACTTTCAGGGTGCTAGTTATATAGCACAATACTTTCAGGGTGCTAGTTATATAGCACAATACTTTCAGGTTGCTAGTTATATTGCACAATACTTTCAGGGTGCTATTTAAATAGCACAATACTTTCAGGGTGCTAGTTATATAGCATAATACTTTCAGGTTGCTAGTTATATAGCACAATACTTTCAGGGTGCTAGTTATATAGCACAATACTTTCAGGCTGCTAGTTATATAGCACAATACTTGCAGGTTGCTAGTTATATAGCACAATACTTTCAGGGTGCTATTTATATAGCATAATACTTTCAGGCTGCTAGTTATATAGCACAATACTTTCAGGGTGCTAGTTATATAGCACAATACTTTCAGGTTGCTAGTTATATAGCACAATACTTTCAGGCTGCTAGTTATATAGCACAATACTTTCTGGCTGCTAGTTATATAGCACAATACTTTCAGGTTGCTAGTTATATTGCACAATACTTTCAGGCTGCTAGTTATATAGCACAATACTTTCAGGTTGCTAGTTATATTGCACAATACTTTCAGGGTGCTATTTATATAGCATAATACTTTCAGGCTGCTAGTTATATAGCACAATACTTTCAGGGTGCTAGTTATATAGCACAATACTTTCAGGTTGCTAGTTATATAGCACAATACTTTCAGGGTGCTAGTTATATAGCACAATACTTTCAGGCTGCTAGTTATATTGCACAATACTTTCAGGCTGCTAGTTATATAGCACAATACTTTCAGGTTGCTAGTTATATTGCACAATACTTTCAGGCTGCTAGTTATATAGCACAATACTTTCAGGTTGCTAGTTATATTGCACAGTACTTTCAGGTTGCTAGTTATATAGCACAATACTTTCAGGCTGCTAGTTATATAGCACAATACTTTCAGGTTGCTAGTTATATTGCACAATACTTTCAGGTTGCTAGTTATATAGCACAATACTTTCAGGTTGCTAGTTATATAGCACAATACTTTCAGGGTGCTAGTTATATAGCACAATACTTTCAGGGTGCTAGTTATATAGCACAATACTTTCAGGTTGCTAGTTATATAGCACAATACTTTCAGGGTGCTAGTTATATAGCACAATACTTTCAGGCTGCTAGTTATATAGCACAATACTTTCAGGTTGCTAGTTATATAGCACAATACTTTCAGGGTGCTATTTATATAGCATAATACTTTCAGGCTGCTAGTTATATAGCACAATACTTTCAGGGTGCTATTTATATAGCATAATACTTTCAGGGTGCTAGTTATATAGCATAATACTTTCAGGTTGCTAGTTATATTGCACAATACTTTCAGGGTGCTATTTATATAGCATAATACTTTCAGGGTGCTAGTTATATAGCATAATACTTTCAGGCTGCTAGTTATATAGCACAATACTTTCAGGTTGCTAGTTATATTGCACAATACTTTCAGGTTGCTATTTATATAGTATAATACTTTCAGGGTGCCAGTTATATTGCACAATACTTTCAGGGTGCTATTTATATAGTATAATACTTTCAGGCTGCTAGTTATATAGCACAATACTTTCAGGGTGCCAGTTATATTGCACAATACTTTCAGGCTGCTAGTTATATAGCACAATACTTTCAGGTTTCTAGTTATATTGCACAATACTTTCAGGTTTCTAGTTATATAGCATAATACTTTCAGGCTGCTAGTTATATAGCATAATACTTTCAGGGTGCTAGTTATATAGCACAATACTTTCAGGGTGCTAGTTATATAGCACAATACTTTCAGGTTTCTAGTTATATAGCATAATACTTTCAGGGTGCTAGTTATATAGCATAATACTTTCAGGTTGCTAGTTATATTGCACAATACTTTCAGGGTGCTATTTATATAGCATAATACTTTCAGGGTGCTAGTTATATAGCATAATACTTTCAGGCTGCTAGTTATATTGCACAATACTTTCAGGGTGCTGTTTATATAGTATAATACTTTCAGGGTGCCAGTTATATTGCACAATACTTTCAGGGTGCTATTTATATAGTATAATACTTTCAGGCTGCTAGTTATATAGCACAATACTTTCAGGGTGCCAGTTATATAGCACAATACTTTCAGGTTGCTAGTTATATAGCACAATACTTTCAGGCTGCTAGTTATATTGCACAATACTTTCAGGGTGCTATTTATATAGCACAATACTTTCAGGCTGCTAGTTATATAGCACAATACTTTCAGGTTGCTAGTTATATTGCACAATACTTTCAGGTTTCTAGTTATATTGCACAATACTTTCAGGCTGCTAGTTATATAGCACAATACTTTCAGGTTTCTAGTTATATTGCACAATACTTTCAGGTTGCTAGTTATATTGCACAATACTTTCAGGTTGCTAGTTATATAGCACAATACTTTCAGGGTGCCAGTTATATAGCACAATACTTTCAGGTTGCTAGTTATATTGCACAATACTTTCAGGGTGCCAGTTATATAGCACAATACTTTCAGGGTGCTAGTTATATTGCACAATAATTTCAGGCTGCTAGTTATATAGCACAATACTTTCAGGTTGCTAGTTATATTGCACAATACTTTCAGGCTGCTAGTTATATTGCACAATACTTTCAGGGTGCCAGTTATATAGCACAATACTTTCAGGGTGCTAGTTATATAGCACAATACTTTCAGGTTGCTAGTTATATTGCACAATACTTTCAGGTTGCTAGTTATATTGCACAATACTTTCAGGTTGCTAGTTATATTGCACAATACTTTCAGGCTGCTAGTTATATTGCACAATACTTTCAGGCTGCTAGTTATATAGCACAATACTTTCAGGTTGCTAGTTATATTGCACAATACTTTCAGGCTGCTAGTTATATTGCACAATACTTTCAGGGTGCTAGTTATATAGCACAATACTTTCAGGTTGCTAGTTATATTGCACAATACTTTCAGGCTGCTAGTTATATAGCACAATACTTTCAGGTTGCTAGTTATATTGCACAATAATTTCAGGCTGCTAGTTATATAGCACAATACTTTCAGGTTGCTAGTTATATTGCACAATACTTTCAGGCTGCTAGTTATATTGCACAATACTTTCAGGTTGCTAGTTATATTGCACAATACTTTCAGGGTGCTAGTTATATAGCACAATACTTTCAGGTTGCTAGTTATATTGCACAATACTTTCAGGCTGCTAGTTATATAGCACAATACTTTCAGGTTGCCAGTTATATTGCACAATACTTTCAGGTTGCTAGTTATATTGCACAATACTTTCAGGGTGCTAGTTATATAGCACAATACTTTCAGGCTGCTAGTTATATAGCACAATACTTTCAGGGTGCTAGTTATATTGCACAATACTTTCAGGTTGCTAGTTATATTGCACAATACTTTCAGGGTGCTAGTTATATAGCACAATACTTTCAGGGTGCTAGTTATATTGCACAATACTTTCAGGTTGCTAGTTATATAGCACAATACTTTCAGGCTGCTAGTTATATAGCACAATACTTTCAGGGTGCTAGTTATATTGCACAATACTTTCAGGGTGCTAGTTATATAGCACAATACTTTCAGGCTGCTAGTTATATAGCACAACAATACTTTCAGGGTGCTAGTTATATTGCACAATACTTTCAGGTTGCTAGTTATATTGCACAATACTTTCAGGCTGCTAGTTATATAGCACAATACTTTCAGGGTGCTAGTTATATTGCACAATACTTTCAGGCTGCTAGTTATATAGCACAATACTTTCAGGTTGCCAGTTATATTGCACAATACTTTCAGGTTGCTAGTTATATTGCACAATACTTTCAGGGTGCTAGTTATATAGCACAATACTTTCAGGGTGCTAGTTATATTGCACAATACTTTCAGGTTGCTAGTTATATTGCACAATACTTTCAGGGTGCTAGTTATATAGCACAATACTTTCAGGGTGCTAGTTATATTGCACAATACTTTCAGGTTGCTAGTTATATAGCACAATACTTTCAGGGTGCTAGTTATATAGCACAATACTTTCAGGGTGCTAGTTATATTGCACAATACTTTCAGGGTGCTAGTTATATAGCACAATACTTTCAGGCTGCTAGTTATATAGCACAATACTTTCAGGGTGCTAGTTATATTGCACAATACTTTCAGGTTGCTAGTTATATTGCACAATACTTTCAGGCTGCTAGTTATATAGCACAATACTTTCAGGGTGCTAGTTATATTGCACAATACTTTCAGGTTGCTAGTTATATTGCACAATACTTTCAGGCTGCTAGTTATATTGCACAATACTTTCAGGTTGCTAGTTATATTGCACAATACTTTCAGGGTGCTAGTTATATAGCACAATACTTTCAGGTTGCTAGTTATATTGCACAATACTTTCAGGCTGCTAGTTATATAGCACAATACTTTCAGGTTGCCAGTTATATTGCACAATACTTTCAGGTTGCTAGTTATATTGCACAATACTTTCAGGGTGCTAGTTATATAGCACAATACTTTCAGGCTGCTAGTTATATAGCACAATACTTTCAGGGTGCTAGTTATATTGCACAATACTTTCAGGTTGCTAGTTATATAGCACAATACTTTCAGGGTGCCAGTTATATAGCACAATACTTTCAGGTTGCTAGTTATATTGCACAATACTTTCAGGGTGCCAGTTATATAGCACAATACTTTCAGGTTGCTAGTTATATTGCACAATACTTTCAGGTTGCTAGTTATATAGTATAATACTTTCAGGGTGCTAGTTATATTGCACAATACTTTCAGGGTGCTAGTTATATTGCACAGTACTTTCAGGGTGCCAGTTATATAGCACAATACTTTCAGGTTGCTAGTTATATTGCACAATACTTTCAGGTTGCTAGTTATATAGTATAATACTTTCAGGGTGCTAGTTATATAGCACAATACTTTCAGGCTGCTAGTTATAAAGCACAATACTTTCAGGTTGCTAGTTATATTGCACAATACTTTCAGGTTTCTAGTTATATTGCACAATACTTTCAGGGTGCCAGTTATATAGCACATCTAAAGACTTCCAGAACAGGGAAACCATTTAAAAAAAAAAAAAAAAAAAAAATCATTCTAATGCATGTAAACTGCATGTGTTTACATTAATTTGCCCACCCAAGTTAAATCAGCATTTTGATTGGGTAAAAACATGAAAACTTATATGTAACAGCATCCAGAGCTAAGATATGTTTTGTTTTTGTTTTGTTTCTAATATTTAAACTAGCTAATAGTTACCTTTGGTTTGTTTGGTTGCAGGCTTTTATAGCCTTCTAACTATTCTTAATGGGCTAGATTACAATTGGTGCGCTAATGATAATTTGCATGCGATGATCAGATTCACTTGACCGAGTTACCATTAGAGTGCAACTTTTATATTGCAAGTCCATTGTAAAGCTCGTTAACCAGAAAAGGGTAAGCCGATAGCCGAAACAGCAGTGCAACATCAGAACTGAAGTAAAGTGTAAGGGATAAAAAAAAAAAGTTGCACAAAACACATAAAAAAAAATCATTTAAGTATTAAACACTTATATACACTTTTTAACCTCTTTACTACCGGGAATTTCAGAGAAGAGCTTGCCAAAAAGAATTTTTAGCATTTTTACGATCACTTCATTTAAACAGAAATAGAGCTTTGCTTTTTTTTATTTACCTGTCAAAACTATATTTATGTTTTAAGTAGGAAAACCAAGGTATTGATCTAGGCCCATTTTGGTATATTTCATGCCACCATTTCCCTGCCAAATGTGATTACATAAAAAAAAACATTCTCACTTAAATTATTTACATACTACTTGTGCAATCACACAAGTGATTGTAAAATCTTTTCTAGGATTCCCTTTGTCCAGAAATAACAGACATACATGGTTTTTGGTAAGCGGACGCACCACAATTCTATTATTCCCAGCAGTGAAGGGGTTAATCATGTAGCTTGTAAGGTTAATTTTAGCTGCAGTGTAAAGATTACCCTCACAACTGACACCTCCTATCCTTATCATTATTATTTTATATATATACTAGTCCTAAAGCCCGTTCACATGGGCCATGTTGTGCACTACAGCGGTCTCTCTCTCTTTTTCTCCTTTTCTCTCTCTTTTCTCTCTCTTTTCTCTCTCTCGACAAACACTTGGCCTTTTATAATATAGGATATATATATATATATAATATAAAGATATTATAGCAGCTGTTTCAGGGGAATTAATATGTAAGGATGAGTATCGGAGAGCTAAAAAGTACTATAAGTTCTCTGATGCATGGGGGTACTAAAAATTAATATGAAGAAACCAAAAGAGGAGAAAGCGTAAACCCTTAATCCAGCACAGGCCCATAACCATAATCAAAAGCAACTCTTGGGGGAGGCAGATTTATGGAAGGCACAACACAACAGTCAAATAATTGTTTGCATACATTTTATTCTTCTACAGAAAGTAGAACCTGTTAATAGAAAATTATTTGTGCCAGAAAAGGACATAAATTAAATACAGTATTCGACACCTTGATACAATTTATACTAAGCCAATTATCTGTTGAAACAATTTATACTAGAGCAAAAGTTCATGTTCTGTACTTTGTTTCTTCGCATGCACATAAGAAAAGAAAGCAAGTGCTCAAAATTCAGCATCCGTAGTAAGCATTAGATAGTAGAATGTTAGTCAGGCAAAATAAAGCAGCTGACAGGTTTGAAGCTGAAGCGTGTAATATTAGAAGTTAGTCAGCACTGTTGTTGGCATAGTACAGTACAGCACAATTGCACCCCTCACTCCACATTTTTTATGTAGTGTACCTCCTCATCCCGGTCTCTCCCTTCATTTTATTTTCTGCAGTGTAGGGCTATCCCACTCCCCTCCCCCTCCCTCCTCCCACCCCTGCTGGACCGCCCACCCACCTCCCGATTTCCCGCATACACCTCCTGTCGGCACCAGCAGATGATCGTTACAAACGGCGACACACACAGTGTGCTATGGTTCCATATGCAGGCAAATGCCTGGAGCTCAGGAACTCCAGCTCTTGGCTGTAACATAAAGACCATCTTTTAAGAGAGATGGTATTTGTCAGGGTGTTTGACTGGAAAGGGCAAAGTGCCTAGAGCCCCTTGAACTCAGTGGGCAGCTGTTCCCAGAGAATTTGGCATTGACGGATGATGACCACCACAGATCAGGAAGGGCAGGAACAGGGGTGGCAGCAGTAGGGGGAAGCAGAGCCCCACAGCAAAAGTAAATGTGCAGTTTTTAACTGACTGCAATAAAATAAAAATCATTTTCTGCACACAAAGGGTTAAAAGTTTAATTCTAAATATTTCCAAAACCCCAAACAAGCAAGGAGGCCAGTAGCTATTAGTTGCAGGCTATGGCCCCAAAGCAAAAACTGTAGTTCTTCACATTCAACTGACAAGAAAATAGAAATGATTTTCTGCACACAAAGGGTTAAACTTAAAGGGACAGTCTAGTATAAATTAAACTTTCATTATTCAGATAGGACTTTTAATTTTAATCAACTTTCCAATTTACTTTTATCATCAAATTTGCTTTTTTTCTCTTGGTATTCTTAGTTTAAACTAAACATAGGTAGGCTCATATGCTAATTTCTAAGCCTTTGAGGGCTACCTCTTATCACATGCTTTTTAAATCTCTTTTCAACACAAAGAGACAGAAAGTACACGTGGGCCATATAGAGAACACTGTGTTCAGGCACAGGGAGTTATTTAAGATCTAGCACAATACAATAGTAAATTTAAGACAATAGATAATAAACAGTCACAGTCATGTGATCAGGGGGCTGGAAGAAGGTTCCTAGATACAAGGTAATCACAGAGGTAAAAAGTATATTAATATAACTGTGTTGGTTATGCAAAACTGGGGAATGGGTAATAAAGGGATTATCTATCTTTTAAAACAATAACAATTCTATGGTAGACTGTCCCTTTAAATTATTTTCTTTTCCCAAAATAAAGGCAGCAGACCTATGTAACTATCTGTCACCTAAAAAGACCAAAGGGGGAGTGTGAGGGTACCAGAACACCTAAACAATTGTGCTGTTACAGTCCTGTATCTTAAATACCACAGGGAATTTTTCCTTGTAGTGTACCCAGTGTGCTCTCTTTAAAACGCTTGGCAGTTATCAAGGTTTGATCAAATTCAAATTCAACAGTGGAATACAAGTGAGTTCATATATGTACTTGATGTGGTCTCACCTTTGTCGACAGTCCAAGGAATGTCCTTTATGCAGGGCCGTCTGCTGCTTCCATAGCATCCATAGATAGGTAAGAACCACACTTCTTTTTCAATCCGTTTGTGCCGCACTTTATTCGGAACTTTTCCAGAGGTGCCGTAAATTTACGCCCACCCGGGGGCGTGTCCGATATGGACTGGGCAATCCTCCAACCGAATGATTCCAGGCCGCAATAGAGATTGACGTCAGACCAGAGTTCCACCAATCCGATTCGCCCTCAAGGACCGCTCCCTCTCGGCAACGAGTCAGCGACTCTACACAATGTGTTGATGCCGATTTGGCATCCAGGGTAACCAAGCACTCCGGGGATAATTAGGATAGCACAGAGCAGGGATACTAGCGCTCTCCAGGCAAATAGATCCACCACAGCAAAGAAGGAGATGAGAGCGCTAGTAATATAAATAAAACATAACCTTTATTTGGTTATTAAAAGTAGAACAGTAGTCACTTATCAGAACAAATAGAGGGGGTACCTCTGGCTGGCAGGCTTACGCGTTTCGGCTAGGCCGTAATCATGACTATCTGTCACCTAGCCATTCCCCACTGCTGTATTATTAACTTAAGCCACAACTCTTTAGCACTAAAATAATGACAATTATAATTCCCTGGTCCCCAGAGTAAAATAAAAGATTCAGTATGCGTGTGCAGATTACACTGCTCTTTAAGAAAACAATTGATTCTGCAGAATTTTACAGCAATAAACAGCCCAGCAAATTGAGACAGGCACACACCACTGCACTGGTCTGAAGCTGAAGTAAAAAAGGCTATAAGATGGCTGATGCTCAGTAGACTAACACTTACCTATGCTAGGTTACCAATGGATTGGACAAATCTGCTTGGGATTTAATGCCTTACTTGTTGGCCCTCACATCAATTATTTAGTGATGCTCTGTCAGGGGAAGTTGTGCACATGAATAGTCAGACCCCTGCACATCACTGCAATTGAAGGAGCTGATTTGTCAAATAATTTTAGCTTCATCTCTCTCTTCCGTGTAAAATTTTGTTGTGGGACAAAATCGGTCCCATTGCCATTCGTCCACTCAGTATGCCCATGAAATGGCCAATATTCGGACTAATACATATTCAAACAAAAGCAAATGCACATGTCTAATAGAAATATATATTTTAAAATAAAAATATTTTTTTCTTCTATGTGAGGAACCATTGGAATTTTAAGTATTCATAACATGGTCTAACACAGTGTCGGGTTAGTACGAGAGCGATAACTGTTATTTTTTTTTTTAAACAGCGCACCCCATAGAAATGGGGGGAAGTCAGTGTGGTTGAGATATCCGACATCCTGAAGTAAAAAGTGCGCAATCGAAAGTCTGATGCACGCTAACTTTTTACTTTAAATTTGTAATACGTGCACGAATCCGGCCCTGGTCCAATATGAGCAATTAACCATTTCCTACCAATGTGCCAATTTATGATAAAACTTTTCATAGTATCCAAACAATTGCAATAATGATTGAATGCTCAGATCATCATATTTTATTTGTCAGCATGATTAGAAATTGTGTGACAGTGTTTAAATTAAACTAGCTAGAAAATAATAATACTTGTTAAAATGTGACCTTATGAGACTGACAGCTTTCGAAAAAAGCCTCATGAACCGTGAAAATAGACAAAATTGGTTCCTGTGGGGTATACAGTCCCGACAAAATATTTTAAGAAAAAGCATTAGAAAACTGCTATGCAATATTTTGTTGTTTTTTTTAAAAATATATATATATAATTTTTATTGAGATGAAACAACATACAATCCAATATATGACATTTCTTCAGCATATCAAGTAACAAAATGCACAAATATTACAGAAAAATATAGGATAGGGCATCCTATAAACACTATCATAGAATAATTTAAAGTATTAGGGAGAAGGATTATCTCAAAATGTAAAGGTTCGTATGGAGAGATAAGCCAATTGTGTGACACCTCATTTTTTAGTTTTTACTTATAAATTTGGTCATATATCCCCTTTTATTATAATTAGACAACTTATAACGTTTTATCCCCAAGTGGTAAGGTAGGATCTCTCATGGACCCCTAATCATTAGTTTTGACTAAGGGGAATTTTAAAGGGGATAGGAAAACAAGTAAAATAAGATTTTCCAAGGATGCATTTTCCTGCGCCTTTCAAATAGGTAGGGTGTGGTGGGGGTGGGGGGGGGAGTTGGCGAATAAGTACTAGCTCACATGACTAAGCACATCATACCTTAGGAGGTGACATATGGAATAAATATATATTACTGGGTTGCAACATAAATCAAAACAGGACTCTGTTGAGCTATGGATAACAAATTAACTAAATGTTTGGGTCAAGGAAACTAGTAGAAACCACTTTGACTAAATATAGGGTATTTCAAGCCCTTAGCTATGGAGTTTGAAGCTTTAATTGCCTGGCATCAGATTGCAGGTGTTATATGGCTAATAGAGAACAAAATCCAGTCCTGCGTTTAAGTTCTCCCTAATTAGGAGCTAAATGAATACAACTCCCAAAGCCAAACACTTAAAGGGACATTAAACCCACATTTTTTTCTTTCATGATTTAGAAAGAGAATGCAATTTTAAACATCTTTCTAATTTACTTCTATTATCTAATTTGTTTTATTCTCTTGATATGCTTTGCTGAAAAGCATATCTAGATATGCTCAGTAGCTGCTGATTGGTTGCTGCACATAGAAGTCTCGTGTGATTGGCTCACCCATGTGCATTGCTTTTTCTTCAACTAAGGATATCTAAAAAATGAAGCAAAATAAATAATAGAAGTAAATTGTAATGTTGTTTAAATTTGTATTCTCTATCTGAATCATGAAAGAAATATTTTGGGTTTAGTGGCCCTTTAATGTTAGAACAGGCAGACCAGTTGCAGCCAACCATAATTCTCTCACTTGGCGTAACTGGCATGAAAATACTGTGTATACATATAGGTAACTAGTGCCTCTAGCCTGTAATCACAAAAATAATGTAGTATGATTCTGTACTTTAGCATAAAACAAACGTTCCCATACCTATTTAATACTAGATAATACAGTAGGCTTATATAGGTGTAGAGGCGAGATGCAGCCATAGTACAGTAAAAAATAAATGTGCTATCTATACTCCTATATATTCAAGCTTTCCGACCCTATACCCAGATGGTAGATAAATTAACTGCATTAGTAGTCAGAGTATGAGCTGATATTAGGCATCAAAGCTCAACACTAAAGTATTTTCGAAATCCTGCATAACAATGTTTGAATATAACTAAACAAGCCAAATAGGAACAATACATGTATTCTCTTTTAGGGCAAGGTTTTGTTCAATCTATGACTCCCTAGCACACACAATTATCAGCTAGGGACTGTATAGTGATAGTGATCCTGGAAATAAGGTTTTGACTAGTAGTGGTAAAGCAAAATCGTTTACATAACCTTATGTATAACACAATGTTTGCTAACCTAAAACCACTAATCAACTATTTAAAACTGTATCTTAATAAAGGTATCATATAATCAGTCTAAAGATTTATAGGGATATCTCACAGCATAAATATAGCTGTGGCTATTGTGTGTAGGCTATAGACCCAGTGGTCACGTGAATATTATATATAGTGGTGAGATATATAGGATTGTAATCTGTATACACTTTGACCTGAGTAGGTATATTAGGACAGCGATCATGTTTAACAGGGAGTCCTCTTGCCCAAGTAAGAGCACAACGAACATTTGTCTCATGTGGCATGGGCTAAAATGTTATATTCAACTCTGTATACTAATCTAGTTAGTGTGATAAACAAATATTTACAAGTATTATACATATAGTAATGAAGATTAGCCTAAAAAACATGTAAATTAAGTAACTGACCACATAAGACTATCAACAGTTAGGAAGATCAGCCTGTGATCATAGAAGTCCCATGGTGGAAGTCAGTCACATGAAAATAAACTTCATCCCATACCGAATTAGCATAGTCTCCAGACCTGTTCAGTGGGACAAGTTTAACTAGGTGTGAATTTAAACATATGCTGGCTTTTAGAACAATGTCTGTATCGACATTCCAATGCGCTCCAAGAGCGTTAGGATTTCTCTTTGAGCGTCTATCTGCTGCTGTTTCAGAGGCGTAGACTTCAATGTTGTCAAGATATTCCTTGTTCCGGTAGCAGGCTTTCAGGTCAACAAACCAGTCTCCAGCGCCGCAGTTCATTCTGGTTGGCATTAGAATTTGGGCAGACATGGCCGTCTTGTAGTGCAGAGGATCAAGTTTATCTCTCGCATCACATTTACTCTCTACTTTGCCACAGGCTGATATTTTGGGATATGCTGCAGTCTGAAGTTCTGTAGTGTACTCTGAAAACTTTGTCCACCAATACAGTTTCACATACCTCGATGAATCTCCATTCAAGATTGGTAAGATAGTCATGTAAAGGGTCCAATATCACTGACATTCATCTGTCTACCTCCATCTCGGTCCGTTTCATGTTTGACTTTCCCTGATAGGGGGTTTCTACAATAAGGTCTATTCAATATGTTATAAACCCAGTTTGGGGAAATAAATCAGTCTGGTGCTTGCCACGTGGGTGGGAAGATAGCCGCTTCTATTTATACTCGGCCCTGTAGAATAGGCATGATGGCTGGTCACAATATCTATTGGAAAAATGGCAGCCGTCAATTTCTCATAGGGACTCTGAGTTGTCTGGTATGCTGTGATAGCCTGTGCACAGTTATCATCGCTCACATAAGTTCTGTTTAGCAGTGATGGCCTAATAGGCTCTTCCGTTAAGTGAGGCAGTTTTCTCCTTCACTTAGGCTTCGCCTGTGGGCTAGACAACGCTTACCCTTCAATTTAATGATTTACTCTAATGTAGGTAGCTTAGTAGGTCAAATGGAGCCAAGAAAAATAACTATTTTTGCTTAAAGTACTTAAAATCTATCACTTATAGTCAGAGCTCTGAACAGGTACGTCTGATCATGTCGGGTATTAGCTCCACACCCGGAATATGTTTTTTTATTATACTGGGACACTGTTGGTGAGGCCCTGTGGCAAAGAGTTTTTAATCTTTATTCTGCCACAATAATAAATCACATACCATAAGCAGCTACCTAAATTGTCTTATAGCAAATACAGATTTTGATCTAGTTGGATAAAGACCACTGGTCATCTTAGAAATATGTACTGTGTATATGGCAGAAATCCACCATCATCCCTCCTCTCAAGTAGACTATTTTGACCACCCATGGGGACTAAAACACAAGTATAAAAAACCCTCACACATTTAGCAAAAGGACCTCTTTTGCCTTATGGAAGCATAGAAAAACTGGTTTCTGATAGATTGGAATTGCTTCAAATTTGTGGAAAAAAATGCTTATATGCAATAAAAAGCTCATATAACCAATTTTAATCTATCCTTTTGTCAGCAGCAAGCTTGGGTAAAGCTTTAGGTTGCTTTGTCCAATTGGAGTTCTGGCAAATCTAGCATCACCTCTCCACGTAATTATAGCTACACAGCTCACTCTATGTATATTCTTTTATATGTCAGGCACTTAGGCACTGTGGGTCTCATTCTGGAAAATGTAAGAATGATCAGCCAGACCTGAGCAATCAATCTGCAAAAGGTGCATATTTCGCATGACCCAGATCAACAAATAGCTTTCATCAGTTATGATAATGGTAGCCCATTATAAGTAATTATAATAGAAAAGGATGATCTGTACAACCATGCAGGAGTTCTAGATAGGAGTTGCATGTGTGGCCTTTTAAGGCTTCCTCACTCAGAGCACACAGTGAAGCTATAATCTGTAGTTGTGATTCACAGTGAAATGTGTGCTGTGGTGTTGGGTTGAAATTGAGATTGTTGCATGAACTCACCAAGTACATCTTCAATGTCATTGATACAGTGTTAACAAAGCCTTTTATAATTGGAAAGGAAACTGTTTTCTGATGATCCCAGTCGTCTGGTAGAACCATCACACTGCCAAAGGTAAATGGTAATTTCTGGAATCTATTTAGTTGATCAATCTGTTTAAAACCAGGTCAGTTTTCTATGCTGTGAAATCCCGAAGTTATCTGTTTCATCTTTTGCATATCTTTTTCAAACAGACAATGCAACATGTGTAGCTTGTATCAGTCATCAAAGGGGCACTCACAGCAGAGCTGCAATGTAGAAGCAATGATGTTTCATTAGACAGAACTCATACTGATCATTTTTGTTGTGCATATTTCATATGCAGAGAATTTTGTAGATTTTATCATCTGCAAGACTGTTTATATAGGAGCAAACGGAAAGCCCAGTGTCTGGGCTTTCCTTACCACAAATCAGTGACCACTAGAAATGAAGAAAAAAAACTGTCCCTGAATGATGGGCAGTTCCAATTATAGTAATAATTTATATAGTATTTATTACACAGAAGGGGTCCCTTTGCTACCCAAGAAAGGAAATAATTGTAATACAGCAATAATATTTCTAAAAGCTTTGTAAAGAAAACAAGATTAATGGGGCAGAGGGTTACCAGTAGTTATGATATGCTTTGATCAGCTTAGCCAAACAGTAATGTCTTAAGTTGCTTTTGAAAAATGTACCAAGTGGGTGCATTTCATATTCGAAAAAGTTGATGAAAAAATCTGCTAAAAGTCTCTGGAATTTACTAATCTATGGATTTTGGATAATTTGACATGTAAAGGCAGAGAAGTTATTTCAAGAGCTGGGGTTTGTAATCATGCAGAGCTTTGTACATCAGCATATGAAGCTTGAAGTAAAATTGATAGTGATTCTAGCAGTCAGTTATAATTGATACAGCTCTGTATTTAGCAGTTATGTATAGAGGTAGTTCCACTAATCCAGACAATACAAAGTAATGGACCACAATTATGAAGTCTTCTAGTTACATCAAAGGATTGTTTAGATGGAAAAAATAAAGATTTGTTACCTGGTGGGATCTAGAATCATAGAGAAATTCTGCACTTTTTTGTTTGTTCACCACATAACATAAGCCCCAGCAATGTCTGAAGGTGTTTTTGGATAATTTAGTGTTATTTACTGACATTTTAATTAAGTCCCCAAAGACAATTGGTACTGCTAAAAACACAAGAGGCTTATGGGTCTGAAAGAGTAAACAGTTTTTATCTTGCAGTGGAGGAACAAACTAGCTGGAGTGGTGATATACCTGGGGAAGAAACATATTATATCCTTGACTAAAGCAGACTTATAGTGCATATGACATGAATAAAGTCTGTGACTGGTTCCTAAATCTGACTCAGATTAGCATTTATTAATTTGTCTTCTAATCTTTGTCTGATTCCATGTGTATTTTGTAACCCTGTTCTATCATGTGGTTTTACGCGCATGTGCCCTATTATATAAATAAAGTGCGCTTGTTCCTGGGCACAAGTCTTGACAGTATTGCTTCAGTTTTCGTATCTAATTAGAGAATATGTTCATTAGGTTACACTTATGGATTTGCAATTAAACCAAAATAAACATATGCTCTCCCACAGTTCTCATGGATAATCAGCGATTGTTCAGAAGAAATTCAGATTCCATATTCTAAGAACCCTATTAAAAAACAAAAATATTAACCTCCTTAAGTGGCAACATTCATTTAAAAATGTGTAAAAAACAAAACAAAAAAAAACAAAACAATTTGGACATTAACTGTAATAAAAAATTATACAAATGAACTGACAATGACAAATTCACATTTGGAAAAAAAATCTAGCTATTGAAGTAAGCAGATACACCCACACTCATTGGTGAAGTCATTTATGGTCCCTGATTTCTTATAAAAACACTTACTTAATAAATACATTTGGCCACCATGTGTTGTCATCAATTTCCTCCAATTGTTGTTCATTTGTGTGAGGAACTGGTATATATAGTAACTATTCTTGCAGATTAGGTTGAGTTAACTATGCCTAGGAGTTTGTAAATGATGCTAATTGCCCAGTGCTCTGTGGTCACTCAGTGCTGGCCTGATTAAAAATGCTCTACTAAAGGTCCTAGCTGTTCACAATCTTTTGCACGCACAAGCAATCTTTCCTTCTAGCTGAGTGGCAGCTCAAGGCTAGGGGAAGAACAAGAAGACAGCTGGCTTCTGCTATACATCAGCACACAATGAAGAGACAACCACGTCTGAAATATAACGTTCTGGAATCTTATGCACAAACACAGCACTCAATTGCTTGTGCTGTTATATCTTATCTACTGGAAGTTCCAAAAGCTCTGTGCTAATAGTATGCAGAGCTTCAAACATTCTAAATTCTGATACAAGTATCCTGCTCACAGAAACTTATGGCAACTATGAGCCTCAGATTTGAGCTAGTTTTACAGGGCGTTGTCTAACCTAATTTTTTTTTTAATTTGTTAAAAAAAATACATTCATCTCCTTTTTGCCATTTTCATCTGAGTGCTCCTCTTTGGAATTGGTTCTATCATGTGCTGTCTAGATTTATTATTAACATTAATATTTGTTTATAATTATTATTGTTACATGTATTAGTAATGTGCCAACAGATTGAGCAGCGCTATACAGGGGTACAATAAAAAAGACAAGGGAAGGCTTGACTAGTAGGATTAGGGAGTTGAGCTCCCTAAAGAGTTACAATCTAAGTGATAAAAACAGTGTGTACGTGTGCATGTTTATTTGCATAAGTAGGTTTGTCAAATCCTAATAAGTAATTGCCAATTTGATATGCTTTTTGAAGAAGAATATATTTGTGTTTTGATAGCAGGATTTCTAAAATGTAATTAGTATGAACCCTATATTGAAAATGTTGTTGACCCCTAATATCAAGCCTTCACAGAGACATCAGTATTAAACAATAATCTTCACTTCAATTGTATTTCATTGGATATGTGCCAAACAATTTCTAAATTAAGATCTTTTTGATCTTTCCCAAAGTCAGATTAAAGAGATTTATGCCATCACGTTCTCTGACTAAAGAAACACATAAAATGATTTTCCCTCTTCTTCTTATTGAAGGAATAATTTTACAGGCAGCAGAAATAGCAGTCAGATTAAAGCATCAGAAACCTGCAACTGGGCATCTTTACCTGCACATGCTCTCTGATGCAGCGTGATAGAGCTATAAATATCGTTCAGCTGTAACCTCTTGTTACACAACACAACTTCATGCCCCCCCCCCCCTTCTGTAAATCCTCCTCACCTATAGCTTCCAGCTTATTTCAGATCACCACTTCTCCCCCTCTGTATCTTCCGTAGCTCTCTGCTTACAACCTTTCCCTAGTGAGTGGAGGTGATTTGGTGCAGCACTGCAATGGAAAATGCTGGTTTAACCCATTTCATTCTAGTCTAACATTGCACATTCTCTTGCAAGAAAAATTTCCAATGTTTGTTAATACCCATAAAATATTTGCTGATGTACATTTTTTACAATCATTTAAATATTGCAGGCTCCAAATTAACAAATTGTATAGTCTAAATATATTTCAAGAGTTAGTTTTGCGCCATCTAAAATCATACAGCTACAGTAACGGAAGAGTTACCTTTATAGCAGGAATGGAAAAGACTCCCAGAGCCGGCCTATGTGGTCATTAAAAATATTATGAAGTATGGTGTGGCCCAGTGGATTATGCACATTACCCCTTTCTCCAGACTTAATGCTGTCAAACTTCCCATTTATTCCAGAATTACTGAATATGAATATTAGACTCTTACAATCAATGTGCTCTAGATTACAAGTGGAGAGTGAAAATACTAGCGCTATTTTGCACTTACGTTGCACTAGTGCAATCAGTAGCAGTTCTATTTTTGCATTCATATTACAAGTTGAAAGGTATTTTTTATCGCTCAAGCAATAGTCTAGGGTGTGCTAACATCTGCATGTTGGTAGCACAGGTGCATTAAATCCCATACATATCAGACTATTTATAGCGGTATTTTAGATTCCCCAATTTTAATACAAGCACAGTGAGTTTGTTAATAGTGCTCCCTGAGATAGCCATTAAAAATATTGGGTGCTCTAAAACGTTTTGGTACCATTTAGAGACTTTAATTAAAATATTTAACTATCCAATTGTATGACCAGATTGTACATTATTGTTTTCTTGAGGTCGCACAAAAGCTAATGATTACCCTCCACTTGTAATCTAGCCGATTATGAAGCGCTATTGATAGAGCAGGGTGCGCGATCAATATGGCAGGACCACAACCTGGTATTACAAGTCAATGGTAAAACTGAATAACCAGAGAATGTTTACCACGGGCGACATCCCTATATTTATTGCCGCCTCGTTAAACATCTCTCAAATTACAATTTGAAAGTTGTATGTTGCTTGTGAATACAACACATAACAGCACTAAAAAGTTAGCGTGCCTTGAGACCTGAAATAAAGCGTTAGGGCTACAATAATAGTATAACAAAACACATGTAAAACATATTAAAATTAAATGACACACACACAGTATATATACATATTGTAAAATGTAGGTTTATTATTGAAATAAATGTTTAATTTTTTTAAAAAGATACATGTTATATGTCAAAGTGTCAAATGTGTATATATGTTTTTATATGTGTACATACAGGGAGTGCAGAATTATTAGGCAAGTTGTATTTTTGAGGATTAATTTTATTATTGAACAACAACCATGTTCTCAATGAACCCAAAAAACTCATTAATATCAAAGCTGAATAGTTTTGGAAGTAGTTTTTAGTTTGTTTTTAGTTATAGCTATTTTAGGGGGATATCTGTGTGTGCAGGTGACTATTACTGTGCATAATTATTAGGCAACTTAACAAAAAACAAATATATACCCATTTCAATTATTTATTTTTACCAGTGAAACCAATATAACATCTCAACATTCACAAATATACATTTCTGACATTCAAAAACAAAACAAAAACAAATCAGTGACAATATAGCCACCTTTCTTTGCAAGGACACTCAAAAGCCTGCCATCCATGGATTCTGTCAGTGTTTTGATCTGTTCACCATCAACATTGCATGCAGCAGCAACCACAGCCTCCCAGACACTGTTCAGAGAGGTGTACTGTTTTCCCTCCTTGTAAATCTCACATTTGATGATGGACCACAGGTTCTCAATGGGGTTCAGATCAGGTGAACAAGGAGGCCATGTCATTAGATTTTCTTCTTTTATACCCTTTCTTGCCAGCCACGCTGTGGAGTACTTGGACGCGTGTGATGGAGCATTGTCCTGCATGAAAATCATGTTTTTCTTGAAGGATGCAGACTTCTTCCTGTACCACTGCTTGAAGAAGGTGTCTTCCAGAAACTGGCAGTAGGACTGGGAGTTGAGCTTGACTCCATCCTCAACCCGAAAAGGCCCCACAAGCTCATCTTTGATGATACCAGCCCAAACCAGTACTCCACCTCCACCTTGCTGGCGTCTGAGTCGAACTGGAGCTCTCTGCCCTTTACCAATCCAGCAACGGGCCCATCCATCTGGCCCATCAAGACTCATTCTCATTTCATCAGTCCATAAAACCTTAGAAAAATCAGTCTTGAGATATTTCTTGGCCCAGTCTTGACGTTTCAGCTTGTGTGTCTTGTTCAGTGGTGGTCGTCTTTCAGCCTTTCTTACCTTGGCCATGTCTCTGAGTATTGCACACCTTGTGCTTTTGGGCACTCCAGTGATGTTGCAGCTCTGAAATATGGCCAAACTGGTGGCAAGTGGCATCTTGGCAGCTGCATGCTTGACTTTTCTCAGTTCATGGGCAGTTATTTTGCGCCTTGGTTTTTCCACACGCTTCTTGCGACCCTGTTGACTATTTTGAATGAAACGCTTGATTGTTCGATGATCACGCTTCAGAAGCTTTGCAATTTTAAGAGTGCTGCATCCCTCTGCAAGATATATCACTATTTTTGACTTTTCTGAGCCTGTCAAGTCCTTCTTTTGACCCATTTTGCCAAAGAAAAGGAAGTTGCCTAATAATTATGCACACCTGATATAGGGTGTTGATGTCATTAGACCACACCCCTTCTCATTACAGAGATGCACATCACCTAATATGCTTAATTGGTAGCAGGCTTTCGAGCCTATACAGCTTGGAGTAAGACAACATGCATAAAGAGGATGATGTGGTCAAAATACTCATTTGCCTAATAATTCTGCACACAGTGTATATATTTGCTCCCATACACAATCACACACATATATATATATATATATATATATATATATATGTGTGTGTGTGTGTGTGTGTGTGTGTGTGTGTGTGTGTGTGTGTGTGTGTTCAGATTTCCGGGTAATCCTAGGATTACCTGGGTAAAACGGACGTTACCCAAGCGGCTGTGGGTAGCCCGATGTACAGTAATTTTCCCATCTATACTATTTTTTTTGCCTCTGCCTGGGGATATTGAAGGCATCCACCCCAAGTGAACCTTGGGAAATGAGGTTTACAAGGAGGGCTTTTTCCTCCTTGAACCCCCCAGGCAGACTCAAAAAAGATAGTGAAGATGGGGGAATTACAGTGTATCATATATATGTTTGATGCAGTGACTTTAGATTTATGATCTTACATCAGGCTTTATCCACAGCCACTTGGGTAATGTCCATTTTACTTGGGTAATCCTAGGATTACCCAATATCTGACTTTTCCAGCAACTTATATATCTATATATCTATACATACACCTTTGAGACCTTCCCAGTGAAACACCTTGACATATCACATGATTTTTGTCTTTTTAACCCCTTGTGCCATTTGGAGGTAGGTACTACGTAACACAGTACTATGCGCACTGTGTACTGTGTTGACGCAGTACCTACGTCCAACATAGAGGTGCCAGTTTAGACAGTGGGAGCTGCAACCAGAGGGGAGAAGGCATCTGGCTTCATATGTTAAGGGAGCACTAATCTTGACAAGAATAGGATGGGGAGAGGTGGGGTTCCCTACAAAACAGAAAAAATGTATGAAGGGAGAGGGAGGGATGAGGCCCTACACTACAGTAATCGCATGGAAAAGGGAGGTGGGGGGGCAAGGGGGACCCCTAAACTGCAAAAAATATACAAACTAATTAATAATATAAAACAACAATATAAAACATCTGGCTGCCAATAACATACATGGCAGTGGACAGTAGGGGGATCAGGAAGGTGGGAGTGTGAGAAGGGCATTACACTACAGAAATAATTTTAAATAATATTTAAAAATAAAATAAAGCCCTAAAATACCTTGGATGGTGATGACCAGTATGGGGGGTAGGGAAGAGAGCTGTAGATATCAAGATGTGTCCGGTGAGAGGGTAATCTCTACACTACAGCAAAAATTAACCTTGCAAGCTAACTGATTAACTTCTTCATTGCCAGGAATTTCAGAAGTGTTGTGCACAGCTGCAATTAGCAGCCTTCTAATTGCCAAAAACAATGGGAAATTCATGTATGTCTGTTGTTTTTGAACAAAAGGGACCCCAGTAAAGCGTTTACAACCATATGTCTTATGACTGCAGTAGTTGTGAGTAAATAATTTCAGTGAGAATACTAGCATCAAATATACCAATATGGGCCTAGATCAATACCTTGGTCTGTCTGCCTTAAATTTGTATGTATATATATATATATATATATATATATATATATATATATATATATATATATATATATATACTGTATATATATATATATATATATATATTTTATTAAAAAAAATTCATAGGTACATTTTAAAAAAAACTTGCTCAATTTCTGTCTAAATTTCTCTAAAATTCTAGGTAGTGAAGGGGTTAATAAAATACTTTCTTTGTTCTTCACTTAGATTACAATGTTATTGGGTGTAGAATATATTCATTTGTTAGAGTCCAACAAATCAAACAAAATTCTAATAAAAAATTGCTTCACATTTAGTGCTCAAAGATCACATGCTCACCAGAGATATCACTTCTTTTTTTAGCATTATATTGTAATGTAGGTGCCTCTGCTTTACATCTAGAATCCAGCCGTGAGAGCTAAATGTTGTCATTATACAATTGTTTGAGGGACCAGCACCGACAAGACCTCTTAGATAATCTCACAAGAGCAGAGAGCTTTAGATCATCAGGATTCAGGCCTATATTGACCAAACAATGCATATGTTATACAAGTCAAGAAGTAAGAGTAAAGGAACATCTGGGCTTTGTGTATAGGGTGTATATAAATTTATATATTTCCTGCTAGCAGTTTTACTACTACAAAGAGCAAATTAAAAAATAAGCACTAGGAATAAAGCAATGGATCCCAAAGATACAGAAAAGTCTGTAAGAGGAACGTAAAAGTATTAGAGCTAGATAAGATGTTAAAAGTTCATACTGCTTTAAATCATTTGTTAATTTGTGTTCTATATTTTAGCTTAGAGAGAGGAAAGGAAGCCAGTTTGTACTGATAGGTTGAGAATCATTGTACTGCTTCAGGGACCAACTTACTTCCAACACCATGCAGCTAAAACACTCATCTACAGGCTGGATGTCTCCCTAAAAATGAATTCCTTATGTACCAACCCTTGTGGCACCTGTGAATATATATATATATATATATCCATAGTAAAATGCTAGCAAACCATTAGAAAACAAATTCTGCAGACGTCATGTGATGCAGCAGGAACTTTATTCTAACTAATTAATATTTGTGGATTTTCTTTGGTTCATATTTATAAATTTCTCTCACGTTTGTGTTTGCAGTATGTGCAATAATGGACCAGGTGTACATGTTTTTTCTCTTTGCAGGTTTTACTGGGACCTCACCATGTTACTGTTGATGGTGGGAAACCTCATTATCATCCCAGTGGGCATCACTTTCTTCAAGGAGGAGAATACACCAGCTTGGATTGTCTTCAATGTGGTATCTGACACTTTTTTTCTTGTGGACCTTGTGCTAAATTTTCGCACAGGCATTGTAGTGGAGGACAACACAGAGATTATCCTGGAGCCTCAACGTATCAAGATTCGCTATCTAAAAAGTTGGTTCCTTGTGGATTTTGTGTCATCCATCCCTGTGGATTATATCTTCCTCATTGTGGAAACGCGCATTGACTCAGAAGTCTACAAGACAGCACGAGCCCTGCGCATTGTCCGCTTCACCAAAGTGCTCAGCTTATTGCGTCTCTTGAGACTTTCTAGGCTCATCCGCTATATCCACCAATGGGAGGAGGTGGGTCAGTGCATTTCTCAGTATATGTCTCCTTAAATGTATGTGTGCGTCTGTTTTGTGTTAATCAAAGTGAGATAAGAAAAATGCACTTTTTAAGAATGTCCTTCTTAAAAGGATATGAAACAGTGCTCCTTTAGTAAAAATAAATGTTTTATCAAGCTATAAATTCCTTGAACAAATTAAAGGGACACTGAACCTAATTTTTTTCTTTCATGATTAAGATAGAGCATGAAATTATAAGCAACTTTCTAATTTACTCCTATCATCAAATTTTCTTCATTCTCTTGGTATCTTTATTTGAAATGCAAGAATGTAAGTTTAGATGCTGGCCCATGTTTGGTGAACAACCTGGGTTGTTCTTGCTGATTGGTGGATACATTCATCCACAAATAAAAAAGTGCTGTCCAGAGTAATGAACCAAAAAAAAGCTAAGATGCCTTCTTTTTCAAATAAAGATAGCAAGAGAATGATGAAAAATTGATAATAGGAGTAAATTAGAAAGTTGCTTAAAATTGCATGCTCTATCTGAATCACAAAAGTAAAAATTTGGGTTTAGTGTCTCTTTAAGTTAAAATAAATAAATAAAAGTTAAAACCTATTAAGTATAATCCAATGCTTAGTGCTTTTTTTTATTACAACAAATAAAAGATACTATTTTATATCCCTTTAATATTGATGTTGAGTGTAGAGTATAATTAAGAGAACCATAGGGACACAACATTTGAGAATTAAACTTTCTTGTTTCAGATACAATTTTAAAAATACTTTTCATTTTACTTCTGCCATTGCATTTATTTAGTTCTTTCTATATACTTTTTTTTAAAAACACACCTAGCTATATTCAGCAGCAACAATGTATTGCTGGGAACTAGCTGGTGGCTACACACATATGCCGCTTGTCATTGGCTCATCAGATGTATTCAGCTAGGTCCTAGTAGTGTATTGCTGCCCTGGAGCTGACTTTATCTATGTGTTTAACTCTTTAACAGATGATAAACACATGCCAAATTATATTATTGCACTGTTGCTTGTGTATAACTAACACATTATAGAATTTTATTTTTGTAATTTTATGTCCCTTAAGATTCTATACATTAGAGGTTCACTGATAAAACACAAAGGGATCCATCCCAATCCATTAGAAGAGATATGCAAACTACTCTTAAATCTGAGGCTATTCCAGTCAATAAGTAAACCATCAACATATGGCAAAGCTTTTAATGTATAGAATGTTATAGAAAATTATGCCAAAAGTGACACTAGTTGAATGCAATTTTTTTTTCTTCAAACATCATCAACCTGTTTTATTTATCATCCCTAGATTTATGGTATTTTTTGACATTTTACAGTGTTCTTTTACCTTTTCATTATACCCTCCTTTCTCCTTTTAAGCACTGCAGTTGTTTATGACTCCCCTTGACATAATACTTTTCTTTCTACAGCCGACGACCCCCCTAAATAAACAGCACAAATATTGCCTTTTGCTTTCTGTTACTTTTTTACATTTCTTAAAAAAAATGGCAACAAGCTTGCATTCCCTCTGTATGTTTACCATTACCGCTTTATACATCTACCTAAAGTACTTCTGCATATTTTATCTGGCTTTTAAATTCCCACCAAAATCCCTCATTGGATTCATTATTTTTTACCCACATGTTACATTAATCTACACTCCCCCTACCAAATAATTGCTATGAGGTTATCAGTCACTCTATCACTGTTTTGCTTTCACATATCTGAAGAAAGTAAATGTGATGCCTTAAATGTCAAATTAACTTTTGAATTAAAGGGACATGATTCCCAAATGCTGAATCCCTTTAAAGTGATACAACATATTTGTAAAAAACAAACAAAAAAAACCTGACTTGAAAATATCACCTGAACATCTCTATGTAAACAAATCCGATTAAATCACAGTAAAGTGTGAACTCAGCACTGATGAAGCTGTATGGCTGATTTTTTTCACCATGCAGATGACAGTAAAAAGAGTAGCGCTGGATCCCATAGCACGTCCTCTGGTGAGCAGAAGAAATTCTGAACAAAAATATCTTCCATTTTTACATAGAGATGCTCATGTGATGTTTTGCAGTCAGTTTTTTTTACAATTATGCTGCATCACTTCCAAGTGATTTAGCATATAGTTTCATGTCCCTTTAAAGGGACAGTCAGCTTGAAAATTGTTAATTGTTTAAAAAGACAGATAATCCCTTTATTACTTATCCCCTAGGTTTGCATAACCAACACTGTTATATTAATATGCTTTTTACCTCTGTGATTAACTTGTATCTAAGCCTCTGTAGACGGCCCCCATTTCTCAGTTCTTTTGACAGACTAGCATTTTAGCCAACCAGTGCTAAAATGCTAGTCTTTCAAAAGAACTGTCAAATGCACTGAGATAGGAGGTTGCCTTCAACAGCCTAGAAATCAGTTGGAGCCTACCTAGGTTTAGCTTTTATCAAAGAATACCAAGGGAACAATGCAAATTTGATGATAAAAGTAAACTGGAAAGTTGTTTAAATTGCATGATCTAACTGAATCATAAAAGTTTTATTTTGACTTGACTGTCGCTTTAAAGGGACATTAAACACTTTGAGATGGTAATATAAAATGATAAATTATATATATAAAACAACTCTGCAATATACTTTCATTATTTATTTTGTCCTCTTTGCCTGTAATTCCATTCTGAAATTGTGAGCTTTTCAGTTCCTGTTAGAAATGGAAGTGCAGAACACTGTTAAATCCAGCACAACCATTGGCTGCCCACTCTAGTGACCTATTTATAACTGTCCCTAATTGGCCACAGCAGAGAAGGTAACACAAGTTACAACATGGCAGCTCCCAGTGTTTTATAGACACTAAAACTTTACACTTATTTTGTCACTTTTTAAACAACTAATGAAACTTTAAAAAATACATCTTCATGTTAGTCATGGACTAATCTTTTCTTTGAATGCATCATTCTATCTAGCATGTATTTAGTGTTTAATGTCCCTTTAAAGGGCCACTCAATGCAGTAGAGTTACATAATAAACAAGTACATAATAAAAAGAAAAGGCAACAACACTTACTCTGAATATCAAATAAGCAGTAGATCTTTTTTTATGACAAGTTTATTTCTTCTCCCATTTTCCGTCCCCTTGTATCATGTGATAGACATCAGCCAATCACAGACTAGTATACGTATACCCTGTAAGTTTGTGCACATGCTCAGTAAGATCTTGTTTCACAAAATATGTGCATATAAAAAGACTGTGCAATATTTGATCATGGAAGTAAATTGGAAAATGTCCTAAAACTGCATGCTCTCCCTTTAAGTAGACTTTTAACATTTTCCCCCCTGACTGGTAAACTATTGTAGTATTATTCCACCCCATATAGGGCTATTCTACCCAATGCTGATTTCTCACGTCTACTGCAATGCTTTTCAATCCACAGCGTGGTCTTATGATCAATCTTGTTTTGTTGCGCAATTCATGGCTTATTCTCCTGCAGATCTTTCATATGACCTATGATCTTGCAAGTGCTGTGGTGCGCATTGTGAATTTAATTGGCATGATGTTGCTTCTTTGCCATTGGGATGGCTGCCTGCAGTTCTTGGTGCCCATGCTGCAAGAATTTCCTGAAAATTGTTGGGTATCCCTAAATCATATGACGGTGAGTTTCCTTAAAATTCAGAACTTCAAATTTAAAGGGACAGTGTACACCAATTTTCATATAACTGCATGTAAAAGACACTACTATAAAGAAGAATATGCACAGATACTTATATAAAAACAGCCAGTGAAAGGGTCTGGGAAAGTAGGAAGAGCAGACACTTCCCCCTACCCTGCATATAAGAAGACAGATTACACAAACAGGAGAAAGCAGGAATCTGTAGACATCAGTATACATCTGATACTTTGGGGCTTGGTTAGGAGTCTGAAAATCAGCACAATGTTATTAAAAAAATAAGCTAAACGATACATTGTTACTAAAACTCTCACAGATGGTCTACATAAATGCATCATCTACAAAACATTTATGCAAAAACAATCTAGTTTACAATGTCCCTTTAAGACTAACATTTTCTGTAGGGTTCCTTACACTTGTGGGTTTTTATTTGTACGGATTTGGGGCATAAAAAACTTGACTAATCTTCCATAGAAATAAGGCTACTCTTGAACCTCTCCAGTATGACAACAAGAGATAAGAAGGGTGGGCCTGTAGTGGTAAACAATGTATATACAGCTGTAGAAGGTCATGGGATTCAGGAAGACATAGTAAGTGTTATCAGATGAAAAACCCCACAAGCTCCAGGAGCTTTTGAAAGGCTCAGCTTTGACATCCTCTCCATAACTATTTACTGGATCAGAAGGAAGTGTACAAAGTGTTAACAGCTGCTGCAGAGCATCTGATGACTTCAGTGAGCCCTCCGGTGCAACAGGTATAACCAGAGCACTGAAGAATACTAAAGGTAGCCGTAAGAAGAACGTGTAGGGAGGCCAGAGCATGCTTATCCATAGAAGACCTAGGTGGCCAGTGTATCAGGACCAGATGTTGCTGAAGAAATAACTCCTGAGTCCTGGATACTAAGAAAAGTAAAAATTGAAAAAAGATTTAAATTGGAAAGTTCTCTACCCAAACCATTAAAATGTAATTTGACTTTATAGTCCCTTTAATTATTTCATTTCAAAATGTTGTTTAAACAGCAGATACATTTGCAAACTGAACTGAAATAGCTGACCTACTCAACAGAGTGTCCCTAGTGCAATTTTATTTGGGGGCCCCCAAAGGTAGCTCAGTATTAAGCAATAGTAATGATATACATCCTACCTGTATAATGATTTAGGGGGAAAGATAGATGATAGTTAAAAGGCTCTCCTGCATTAGGATTTACACATTCTGCACACACCTATATGTATAGACTGGCTGCTATGGGCCCCCTCAGCCCTTGGATCCTGGTGCCACGGCACCTGCTGCACCAAAGGTAGTTCTGCCCCTGCTCGAGTGAAACCAAAAAATTCTTCCATGATTCAGATAAAGCATACCATTTTTTTACTTCTTTAACCCCGTAACGACCGAGGACGTTCAGGGTACGTCCTAAAAAAAAGACAGTTAACGCCTGAGGACGTACCCTGCACGTCCTCGGTGTGGAAAGCAGCTGGAAGCGATCCTGCTCGCTTCCAGCTGCTTTCCGGTTATTGCAGTGATGCCTCGATATGGAGGCATCCTGCAATATCCTTGCATGGCCATCCGATGCAGAGAGAGCCACTTTGTGGCCCTCTCTGCACCGGACATCGAAGGCCGGTATCTTTGGTGGGTGGGAGGCGGGTGGCAGCCATCGATGGCCCTGCTGATGTGGAGGGGGGCGGGATCATGGGCGGGGATGGCCGGGGGCGCGCATGGACGCGCGCGTGCACGGGAGGGAGGGCGTGTGCACGGGGAGGGAGCGGGTGGGAAACCGCTATATTACAGAAAAATGTGTAATAACATTTGGTAAAAAGGGGGATAAAAAGTTTTTAAAAAAGACATCAGTCAGGTGGTGGGGGTTGGTCTGGGGGGGGGAAGCTACACTACAGAAAAAAAACAAAAAAAAAACTTTTTTTGCAAACTGGGTACTGGCAGACAGCTGCCAGTATCCAAGATGGCCTCCAATAAGGCAGAGGGGGAGGGTTAGAGAGCTGTTTTGGGGGGGATCAGGGAGGTTGGTGGCTAAAGAGGGATCCTACACAGCAGCATATGTAAATATGCTATATTAAAAAAAAATTAAAAAAAATTGTGGGGTGGGGGAGGGAAGGGAAGGGAGCTGTTTGGGAGGGATCAGGGGATGGGATGTGTCAGGTGGGAGGCTGATCTCTACACTAAAGCTAAAATTAACCCTGCAAGCTCCCTACAAACTACCTAATTAACAACCCCTTAACTGCTAGCCATAATACACGTGTGATGCGCTGCAGCATTTAGCGGCCTTCTTATTACCAAAAAGCAACGCCAAAGTCATATATGTCTGCTATTTCTGAAAAAAGGGGATCCCAGAGAAGCATTTACAACCATTTGTGCCATAATTGCACAAGCTGTTTGTACATAATTTCAGTGAGAAACCTAAAATTGTGAAAAATGTAAAGTTTTTTTTTTAATTTGATCGCATTTGGCGGTGAAATGGTGGCATGAAATATACCAAAATGGGCCTAGATCAATACTTGGGGTTGTCTACTACACTACACTAAAGCTAAAATTAACCCTAGAAGCTCCCTACATGCTCCCTAATTAACCCCTTCACTGCTGGGCATAATACACGTGTGGTGCGCAGTGGCATTTAGCGGCCTTCTAATTACCAAAAAGCAAATATACCAAAATGGGCCTAGTCCTAGATCAATACTTTGGGATGTCTTCTAAAAAAAAAATATATACATGTCAAGGGATATTCAGGGATTCCTGAAAGATATCAGTGTTACAATGTAACTAGCGCTAATTTTGAGAAAAAAAAATGGTTTGGAAATAGCAAAGTGCTACTTGTACTTATTGCCCTATAACTTGCAGAAAAAGAAAAGAACATGTAAACATTGGGTATTTCTAAACTCAGGACAAAATTTAGAAACTATTTAGCATGGGTGTTTTTTGGTGGTTGTAGATGTGTAACAGATTTTGGGGGTCAAAGTTATAAAAACTGTGTTTTTTTCAATTTTTTCCCTCATATTTTATAATTTTTTTATAGTAAATTATAAGATATGATGAAAATAATGTTATCTTTTGAAAGTCCATTTAATGGCGAGAAAAACGGTTTATAATATGTGTGGGTACAGTAAATGAGTAAGAGGAAAATTACAGCTAAACACAAACACCGCAAAAATGTAAAAATAGCCTTGGTCCCAAACGGACAGAAAATGGAAAAGGGCTGTGGTCATTAAGGGGTTAATCAAATTTTGCTGAAGAACATTCCAAGGTAGGTTCAGGAGCATGAACTATATAGAGCACTATCTGACAGCAGATTTGAAATGATTTTAATAATGTTATACATTGTGCAAGCACTGTTGTCACCTAGTGCAATTGCTGCCGTATTATGTTCCTGTTCCTAACAGGTGCTTGCTCCTGAGCCTATCTGCTTTTTAACAAAGGACACCAAGAGTGCTCTATCTGAATCATAAGGGGAAAATTCTGGGGTTCATATCCCTTTAAAGATAATATAAGCTGTCATTTTACAAAGTTGAAATGCACTAGTAAGTTGTAGGAAACTGGGGTTGTATCACTGCATTAATAACAATTTACACTAAACTAGCCCAGCCTTAAAGTTACATTTGTACTAATAAAAGTATAGCCTCTGTGAAAGAGTTACCTGCAAAATTATGGCATTTTCATTCCCTTTAAAAACTGAAGCATTTTTAATTTTAAAGGGATAGAAAAATCAAAACTGAAATGTGCACGGGTGCATTTTAATTTGAAATAGACGCATTTTTGCAATATACTGCTATTAACAAAAATGCTTCAAGTATAAGTTATTACTGTTTTTCTGCTGCATATGCACATATCCTGTGAGGGCCCGTGCACCAGTTTTCAAACAACCTGCCTGCTCAGAGAGATGGTAGTGGTGTATTTCTTCTGTGAAGACACAATTTGTGTCATAAGAGCCACCCCTTACTCTCTACGAAGGGGTGGTGTTTGAATACTAGTGCACGGCCTTCACAGGATATGTGCGTATGCCATAGAAAACCAGTAACAACTTTTACTAGAAGCATTTTTGCTAATGATATTGATCTAATTCTTCTTTTACACACTTAAATGCACCCATGCACATTTAAATGTTTACCTTTCTATCCCTTTAATAACCAGCAACCCATTTAGGGCCAAATTACGAGTGGGGCGCAAATTAACGCTTCCACTCGAGCGTTATTTGCACTAAAAGTAAACTTTTTGCGCTTGTTGGGTTGCGCTCATATTACA
This sequence comes from Bombina bombina, assembly GCF_027579735.1. Taxonomy (NCBI): domain Eukaryota; kingdom Metazoa; phylum Chordata; class Amphibia; order Anura; family Bombinatoridae; genus Bombina; species Bombina bombina. The sequence continues at coordinate 485,801,835 of NC_069504.1, read as the reverse complement.
AGTTGAAAGTAAACTGTTTTTGCTCTTGCTCTAAAATTATTTAGTCAATTTTTTTTTTTAAATGTTGGTTTATTGAACATACCAAAAATATTTAGCCTGAAAAAAATGTTTAGTTACAACAGCATAGTCAGCTGTGCACTCTCCCTGCTTACGCTAACTAGTAAAAGACAATTCCCACGGTTGTGCTGGTTGAGTTAGACGCAGCTTTACTGACAAGTAAATGATAGTTTATTCCGGACATGAACATGCACTTTAAAATAAAATGTAATACATTTTAAAATGTTCTCTTTTATATGAATCAAAGAAAAAAAATCCTTTCAAGTAACTGCCTTGAGAATAAGAGTCAGCTGGACGGATATCTAGCAGCTATCATGAACCCTTCTTATTCTATGTTTCAGAATGCCTCCTGGGGAAAGCAGTATTCATACGCATTGTTCAAGGCAATGAGCCACATGCTGTGTATCGGGTATGGACAGCAAGCACCAGTAGGCATGTCAGATGTCTGGCTCACTATGCTAAGCATGATTGTTGGCGCAACCTGCTACGCCATGTTTATTGGTCATGCTACTGCCCTCATTCAATCGTTAGACTCTTCAAGACGCCAGTATCAAGAGAAGGTAAAAGAAGTTGTAAAATGGATGAATTAAAGGATTAGATTTAATATTTTTATCTGACAAAATGTTTAGTATTAATTTGAGAAATGGCTTACAAAACAATCAGTGAAAACATTATTGGGTTGTTTTGTTTTTTTTGTTTTGTTTTTATGTAATAGAATCTATACCTGTAGTAATTTCAGACAGAACTGCAGCACATTGGTTTACAATATATTACATCCCTTTCTAGCAGCCAAGGGGTTAACAGAAAAAGTTGTATTTGATTTAAAGGGATATTAAACACATTTTCTTTCATGATTCAGATAGAGCATGCAATTTTAAGCAACTTTTTTTTAATTTACTTATTTTATCAAATTTTCTTTGCTATCTTTATTTAAAAAAGTAGAAATGTAAGATTAGGAGCCGGTCCATTTTTAGGTCAGCACCTCGGTAGCACTTGCTGATTGGTGGCTACATTTAGCCACAAATCAGCAAGCACTACCCAGGTGCTGAACCAAAAATGGGCTGGCTCTTAAGCTTACATTATTGCTTTTTCATATAAAGATAGCAAGAGAAAATTTGATAAAAGGAATAAATTAGAAAGTTGCTTAAAATTGCATGTCTGAAAAAAAAATGGGTTTAGTATGCATTTAAAAATAATAATAGTAATAACCAGGGTAAGTAGCCTCTCATTTTCAGGGTCAAAGTGAGCTACTAAGGCAGTGGGCCAGGAGGATTTCTATGTGTGATATCTTTGATGGATAATTGCCTAAATCTGATTTCACAAAACGTCTGACTGGGTTGACTTGACAGTTGTCTGATTTCCTGATTTGCCAAATTTTCAATGTATTTTCAAAGTTTTTTGAAAAAAGCATAATACTCCTTTTTTAACAAATAAAAAAATCTGAAATGTATTTATAATGCCTGTATTTAATTGATTCAATAAACGTGAAAGTGAGTTTACTTTTCTCAAAATGTAGTTTTACATAAAGCTACAATAGAAAAAGAATATGAAGGTGAATGATGGGTGAAAGAAATCATTACACAAGGGGCGAACAGTATGGGCTACTGCTTTGGACGCCCCTTGTTTCAGGCTTGCCTGCTCCTTAACCTTAAAAAATCTCGATCCGATTGGGATGATTGACAGCCCCTGCTAGCGGCTGATTGGCCACCAGGGATAATGGGGCGGCATTGCACAAGCATTGCTGGTGCAATGCTTGTGCAATGTTAAATGCAGACTGCGTATGCTGTCCACTGTTTAATAAATGGAGCCCTATGGTTTGTCAGACAAAACTAAAAATACGTGACTAATTGCAAAGAAAATACATTTATTTTTAATTTGTCACTCGTCGCAGTGCTGTGATTAAGGTTGTCTAATAAAATGTAAAGCGAGAACCTTGCTGAGTACCTTTAGGGCCTCCGGGGGAGCAGCATCAGCTACTGGAATGTAAGATTACACGGTCAAACACTCATGCAACCCCGCCCCCTGCTCTCACGCAATTGGTTGTCAGTCATTCCAGACAAACAATCCTCATTGTCTGACGTCCGCAACCAATGAGGTCGTGGACACGTTAAGAAGCAGGGGTTGCATGGGGCCCATTATGTAGTTAACCACAGCTTGTAAAATATTATAAAAACACTTGTCTTAAGAAATGTGTAAAACTTTCACTGGTGAAGTGATGCAGTCAAATACTGCAGCAGCACTGAATGGGTTACATTTCTGGACTGTTAGTCATAAACCTATTTTTGCTGCTCAGTGAATTTGCCATTGTGTATCTAACAGGATCACCTTGAAAAATAACCATATCTTGTAGTTTTATAAATGACAGGTGGTTACAATTGATTCTCAACCAGAGAGTCTAGATACAGTAGTGCGTCACAGCTCCTGGCTGGGGGTGTCACAAGAAATTAGTGCTAAAGGTGATGGGCGAGAGAATAAGTATTAAGTTAGTTGTTAGCTTTAGAAAAACAGCAATTATTTACTGTAATATAATAGTTTATATAATTCCACTTTTGATTTGCTTTAGTCTAATTTTAAAGGGTTGGTAATATCAAAATGTAACACCCCATTAATTATGCATAGTAAAATAAAATGCTGTATACTTTTAGTATTTACATTGCCTTTTTTCCTGTAATTGAAAATCGTGGGGCTTTTCCACTGCACCCTGAGACGGATTGCATTTCCATAGACATTAGAACTCTGACCTTGCAACATTATACTACACAGGAGCATATTTCTATGGGGCATAGGTCATTTTTACAGCATTAAAAAATAACAGATTTTGAGTCATACAAAAAGAAAAGAAAAACAGACTGAAGAAATGTAGACTCTCTCTAAAATGGATACAACTTTTCTCAGATAGAGTGTACAATAAAAAAATCTGATTTACTTCCTGTGACGGTAACAGGGGTGACTGATCTCCAACTTGGGATCCAGACCTGTACCACTACGTGGTCCATCCCTTCTCCATTACCAGAGACCACCGACGCCCTCCAGGCAGGTATCAATCCCTCTGACAGCTGCCAACACCATCTGTACAAAGACAGTTTTGAGTCTCTCAGGCCAGCTCTTGATACCATCTTTACAAAGACGCTTTTGGCCCTAAGGCCAGCTCTTTACCTACAGGTCTTCAGACTCTGTAACTGATCACCACAACCAAGGAAATGGGAGGCCAGAAAGCAGGTCCTTAATCTCTGCCACTGGAATTCCTAAAAGAACCAGGCAAGGGACCCACAGTTCCAAAAGGAACTTCTGATGCTTGAACTTTATTTCAGCCAGGACTAGTCCCTAAGAATATTACACTTAGCTTGGGGTGATACACTCAAAACATAACAACATAGTAAGTATACAGGCAACAATGCAATCATGATGACTCTGACAAGGTTGGCTCAGGAGCGTGCATGTGTCTGGACCACTATATGGTAGCAGTTTTGCAACAATTTGCAACATTACTTTTAACTATTTTTAACCAATTTATACATTGTCCATAAAGTTTTCCAGACACGTGCACTCCCCTGAGCTTACCTAGGTATGCACCTCAAAAAAGGATATAAGAACAACCGAGTACATTTGATAATTGAAGTAAATGTTTTACTCTGAATCATGAAATATTCTAAATTTGATGTCCCTTTAAGGAAGAAAAATGGAGTGTGGTTGATATGATGTAAAAAGTAAATCAAAATAATAGAAATAAGTAAATAATGAATTAAGAAATAAAAAAATAAAAATTGTGGCGAGTGAGGGGGAAAATATGGAAACCAAGAAAAACTTAGAGCAAAGGAGTATCCTGTTTAATTAAGGAATTTCAATGAGTTAATTCTCCTGTGATGAAAAAACCAGGGTCCCCACAGATTTTGTATTTTATCCATATATAATGTTTTATAAGACTCCTTGGTGTTACTTAATTTTACATATGATTCAGGGGTGTTACAAAGCAAAAACCTTAGACTAACACTGCATTATACCCTGTACAAGTTACTAATGATAGCAGCAGAGCCAAATCATAGTGACAGCCCTGTGACTATCTATAGCTGTGGGGCAGCTGTAACACTAGAAACACTCAAAAGTGAAGCCATTTAAGCACTGCAGCAGATTCCAAATGATAGCAAAAGATATTGCTTTATATGGGAGCAGCTAGCACATAATTACAAGAGTATCCTAATACTATCAACAATCTCTTAAGTAACAGTTCCTCATCTTCTTTATCGATTCCACACTCTGGTTCTTCATTTGTTTTCCCAATTTTAATTGGTTAATCAGGTTAACCAATGAGAATTTGATATCAGTATGTACACTGGCAATATTGCACAGTACAGAAGTGGTTTAAATTTATTTATGTGGTAGGAGGTTGTAGTTAGGGTTTAGGGCTGCAACTAACGATTATTTTCATAATCGATTAATCTGCCGATTATTTTTTCGATCAATCGACTAATCGGATAAAAAGAGAATCAATAATAGTTTTCTATGTTTTAAATTAAAATCCACATAATGAGTGTTACAAATATAAACTTCAGACTAAAACTATACATTAACACAACTGTTTCTTCAATTTTTAAGCAGCAGAGCACAGTTTTATAATTAAACAAAACAAAACCACAAACTGTTTGAAAAGAGGTAGATCTAGAAAGAGTTAGACTATCACTGTTAATAACATTCTGTTATTCACTCTTTCAGAAACTTTGCATTGAAATGCAAACATAGAAACATAGAAACATAGAAACATAGATATTGACGGCAGATAAGAGCCATAGGCCCAGCAAGTCTGCCCGACCTTACCTAACAGTATAAACTTATCTAGTTCGTAGGATAGCCCTATGCTTGTCCCATGCATTTTTAAAGTCCCCCACAGTGTTTGTTGCTACTACCTCTTGAGGAAGTTTATTCCATAAATCAATCACTCTTTCTGTAAAGAAGTGCTTCCTCAAATTACTCCTGAATCTACTACCCTTTAGCTTGAGCTCATATGACCCCTTGTTCTTGAATTTTCCATTTTATGTAAAATACCCACAGCCTCAGTTTTACTAAACCCTTTAATGTACTTGAAAGTTGCTATCATATCACCTCTTTCCCTTCTCTCCTCTAAGCTATACATCTCAACATGTCCACATGCTCCTGGCTAAGGCTGGTTCTCTGTTTGCAGCTATATTTCCTGCAGCAGAGAAAAGGCTGTTGAGGTGTATAAGTAGGGTTTTGACAATTTCACCAAAGTGGGATATTTATCATTGTTATCTCTGCACCAATGCTAAGTGTTTTCTACCTTGGCAAGGGGCCTCTCAATAAAGTAACCCTTGACTTCATTCTAACATAAAAATATCTTGAATATCTATATGCAGTGGTAAATAACCAGCTATAAGGTTAGGGGAAATATCTAGTCCGCTCTAAAAATAACAAATATATACTTATAAAGGTTGAATCTGGTACATATTATCACAATTTATTAAAAATATAAAAAAAACAATAAAAAACAAAATCAAAAGCGCTAAGGACTGTATATCAATAACAGGACAAAGCCTTACACATTTATTTATACAGTACATATAATCAGTAATAGCAAGCAATACGCTAATAATTGTGCAAACAGATAATAGTGCACATCAATTTAAATAACTCCCATCAATCTAGGGGCAAGGTGTAAATAACAAGCTCAGCACTATATCATGCAAAGCATAGTTCCAAATCACCAGATTTAATATAAACGATCCAAATGATGACTATTATATCTGGGTTGCACATAAGCCAGGGGTAGTTGTAAACTTATACTGTCCTGAAAAAGTGAAAAGTAGACGTCTGTAGACGTCCTTTAGGCTAAGGACATAACCATAAAACACAATACCATGTGCAGGAGTTCATTGGAGTGAAGCAGCTGGTGTTGTGCACAGACCAACTAATTGCAAACCAACTAATCGATTATGAGATTCGTTGACAACTATTTTCATAATCGATTATTATCAATGACGATTAGTTGTTGCAGCTCTATTAGGGTTAAAGGACTATTATAATATATAGTATAGTGGTAGCACTGTTGCTACCAAGTGAGGAGAGTTAGATATAGTGGTTAGGGTTAAATAGTATAATACTGATGGCTATGTATATAGGTACTGGTTTTAAGGTGGTCCAAGCCAGAAACTTTCTGGCACCTAGTCATAAGAAGATGATATTACTTAGTCAACCACATATATCATGCTGTAACTAAATAATATGGCGTGAGCTTGATCTGGAAGCTAAAATAGACCAGTTATGAGATTTTTTTAATTTCAGCTTCATTATAGTGACAAGTGTAGGATATAGACAATCATTTTTACATGAAAGGACCAGGGGCAGTGATTACACCTTATCCTGGCAGACATTATTTAAAACTCTCTTTAAAAAAAAAAAAGTAAAAAGTAAAAGTTTAGCTTGAGGGTTGTTTATCTTGCTACGCTGGGTTCAGGATGTGAAGCTGAGACACAAACATAACCATAAAATTAAAAAAAAGGGGCGTGGTTTGGCCGAGCTCAAATATGGCTGCCTAGTTTGTGAGCTCCATGCAGCACCTTGACCACAATTAAAATTAGCGTCCTTAAATGTGACAATTTACAGTCTGTTCTGGGGGGTAATACCCAGGTATCCATAACACCTATTTAATAGCCGGAGACAGAGCCAGCTAAGGTCCGGAATAGATCCGGTACCGGAATACCACAGCACAGCACATCTACCTGAAAGGCCCACGCTCTGAAAGGCCCACACTGGCTCTGTTTTGAGCGCTATTGGCACATATTCGATGGAAAGTTGCCCAACATAGCCCATCATAACAGAGCAACACAGTTAGTAGCAACTGCGGAGAGTGAAGACACATACCTCGTTCCATGCGAGGCGTACGTTCCTGGGCCGCATGCGACACAATCAGCAGATTCAAGATGGTATCGACAAGTGTAAAGACGGCTTCTCCTTCCGGCTGGTTGAGAAGTTAGCGAGTCACTTCTTCAGGAGGATGATCCTTTAGAGCCAAAGGCAATACATAGTCATCCGGAAGGTATGTGATCACAAGGTGGACTATAATGCAATAATTAAATAAAATATTAAATATATTAAATTAAAATATCATTTATTTGGTGGCAATTATATGCAACGTGACAAACTATTAAAAAGTTTGATGCAGGACTTTGTCAGATGTGGTGATGCTTGAAGTTAACTTACTGTAGACAGAAGGCGACAAGCAGTAAAGAAGGCAATATCTCCATTACTCACAGGGGAGGTGTGAGGTTTATTTAGCGGCAAGCATCTTAAAGCTGCACTATCAATACCTACATTAAGACACCTCACAAATTCATCACAAATAAGTGGTTTAGCACTGAAGATGTCAACCAGGAAATCTGTGAAAGGGGATAAACTCCCCAAAACAACCAACATGAATAAATTCTTCAAGACCTCTCAAAACCATAAAACGTTAAATATAACAGATATGGAAACAAAGGTACTGGAAGAGCAGGAAACTGAATCCACACATTTGGAAGAAGAATTAACACCAGTAACAAAAGTATACCTGAAAGATCTGGCTCTACACATATATTAAAGGGACACTAAACCCAACATTTTTCTTTCATGATTCATGTAGATAATACAATTTTTAACAACGTTCCCATTTACTTCTATTATCTAATTTGCTTAATTCTTTAGATATCCTTTGCTGGAGAAATAGCAATGCACATGGGTGAGCCAATCACGCAAGGCATGCATCTATGTGAAGCCACCAATCAGCAGCTACTAAGCCTATCTAGATATGCTTTTCAGCAAAGGATATCAAGAGAATGAAGCACAATATATAATAGAAGTACATTAGAAAGTTGTTTAAAATTGCATTCTCTTTCTCAAGGAGGAAAGAAAAAGTTTGGGTTTCATGGCCCTTTAACAAATTTCAAAAAACTATGGAATAAAATTGATAATATGCATACTGCTGTGACTAACAGCCTAACTGAAATCAAGACTGAGATTGCTGACCTAGGAGGGTGGACCGATTCCCTTGACGAACACACAGATACTACAGTAGAAGATCTCAATGAAACGTCTCAGTCGGTTGTCTCCCAACATCAATTGCTTAATGAGATTCAAGAGAAAATTGAAGATCCAAAATTCTAAAAAAAACAACAACAAAAAAAATAAAACCAAAATGAGGTAAAAAAGGAAAATATTTTGCAAGACAAAGGGATAGCGTTTGCATTACACTTGCATCAAGCGTTCAACAAACCTCTGTGTCTAACTTTTCATGAGAGCAATATTGCCTTTCTTTCACTTGCAGGGATAGAGGAAACTTTACAAAATCCACTTATCAGAAGTGATATATATACTGTATATATATATTATCTTAGTGTCACTGTTTTGACCCTGACAGTTTATAAATCAGTATCTGCAACAGCAGGCTAACGTATTCCCTATTAGTTTTGCAAATCTAAGCGTTTCTCCAAGTTAACATTGCTATGAGATATTTTTCATTAGTTTTGAAGGCGCTGGTGGTTTCTGCACTTGCAGTTTTGTTTAAAGGGACAGTAAAGTCAAAATTAAACTTTAATGGTTCAAATAGAGCATGCAACTTTAAACGACTTTCCAATTTATTTCTGTTATTAAATTTGCTTTTATTTAAACTTATTAAAATAAAATGAGCTGATAGTCATTCTTCAGAAGAAGTGCCAGTGAAACATGCGTCAGGGGAGCCTCCAATGGAGTTTATCTCCATGTTTTAAATTGCTTGTCTAACAGCCTATAACCTCATACTTAGCAGTGGTTTTGTAATTTACAGATAGATAAAAGTAAATTCAGCTCCCGGATTGAAGGAGTTTAGTTGTTAGCATAGATTCATTTGAATCACCTATGTGACTGATTTAGCTCACAGAATCCCAGTATACAGCACCATATCACCTCTGCACCAGATTATTCTAACTAGGCTGAGACAATGTGTCTTTAATATGGTTTGAATGGCAATTGTGTGTATGAATTGTAATGACTATCCCCACATTTTCTTTAAATATGTTTAAATAAAAGCTATGTTTTACTTTTAGTGATAATATAATTTAGCTATACTCTTTCAAATTTAAAGGTGTAAACAACGTTCTTTTGTCAAGCTCTTTTTGACTTGGTTATCATTAATTATTTAGCAGTCATTACACAATGTTAACAAACTAGAAAAATAAACTCAGATATCATGGACTTAAATGCAATGTCTGGCAAACTGTGCTCTGCAATCTGCACCTTCAATAGTTCTCTCCTCAGCCCTCTCCAGTCCTCCAGCATAGACCAACTAGCAAATATTGTAGCCATGGGGCTAAAGAATTTGATTATTAGAAATACCAGTCTCTGCAGCCTGTTCAGAGCAAGCCATGTGGCATAATCTATCAAGATCTCTACCTCCGGTAGTTTGTCCATCTGTTCTCCGCGGCTAGACTTCATACTTAAAGCTATACGCAGTTCAGGCACCGCCAACTCTTTTGTGACTGTCACCCATCAGGTCTCAGTCTCCTCTTCCTCTTCAGGTAAGTTCTCGGCAAGCTCCATATTAAGGTGAAGTAACATTAAACTTGTAGAGGGTGTCAGGACCTCCCCATCGTTATTGGGGCTGCACTCTCCAGAATATATCTGCGGAGGTGATAGTGCTGGTGACCTAGTTATCATGCTGGAGCTGTCAGCAATGCAAGTAGCAACATCAAGGGCCATTGTGACATCCAGTTCAACTGTTTCCAAGTACAGAGGTAAAGGTTTGAGTGCTGCAAGTATGCTTACTGCTAAATACGCCATATTTGGGGTAAAAATTGAGTAATAACAGCTTTTTAAGACTACCACTGTCTTTTCTGCCTCAAACTTAGACAATGGTTCTAGTGTATATAGGCCTCCCTCAAGGAGAGGGGGTTTAAGGCTCAGGGTAGTGGTAGAGTGGCTACCAGTCATCTATAAAGGTATCAAACTGCTCCACCTGATATCAGGGACATATTGTTATCAATATAAAATATAGATGCCTTTTAAAACAGAAGATATTCATTAGATTGAAAGGGCAGCTACAGGAGCCAGTGTATTATGCGACCGGCATCATTGCTGCCACCGGAAGTCCCCCCGTTACAAAATATTTAATGTGATTCTCTACTATAGACTCTGTGGTGCACACAGTTCAACTGTTCTGCATGAGAATATTTCCCCTAAAGTATCTATCACCAACTAAAAGCTGGGGAATAACCTCACTCATTGAGCAATGATTCCACTTGGTTTGGAAGTAAAGCTACAATGGTCTTATGTGGAATCTACAAAAAGATAAAATACACTTCTGTTGGAAATACATTTAACCAGAAACTCATTCAGATAACTGAACCTTTGCCAGAAACTCTGTGGCTAGCATAAAGGGAACAATCATAAAGTACAAATGGAGATATTTAGCAGCCAATTTTAGCAACTTGAAATGATCTGTATTAAGTAGAACATAAAGGCACGCATCCTTCAGATCTACAAAACGACTCATGAAATGACTGAATATAGAGAGAGATTAAAGCAAATCCTTTAAAACAAAACTGTTTACTCAAGGGTCAACTAAATGTGAAAGCCATATTTGTAGAAAAAAATCATAACCTGCCTCCCATAGGATTCCTTGGGGCTGAATTCCAGGAAAGCGTTTTCAACAACCAAGAACACATTCTCTGAGAAAACACATCTTTTCTGTTCTTAGAAAAAAATAGCTCTTACTATCTACATTCTGTTTAATAGCAGATTCCAGGGCAGGTCAAAAAAAAAAAGAAGAAGAGTTTTCTCTCCAAGGAAATGTACAAAAAAAAATATAAGTCTGCCAAAAAAAGGTAGTGAACTGAAAAGTCAAACTCAGGATTCACTTCACAAAAATAACATAATAAAACTTGGTGGAAATTGGCTTGCCTGAAATTTGGTCATTAAATCAGACTGAATAATTAATTTATTTTATAAGTCTAGTAATACTCTTCCCATATGAGAATGAAAGGGGGAAAGGAAAGGGAAAACAAGATGAAAAGACTATGAAATCGGAAAATAGAATGGAGGGAAATGGTGAATCAGTGTTGTATAGATGGGATGTCAGATGATGTATATGAAGGAGGGGAAATGGAGGGCAACAGTGTTTTACCATATGATTCCACCATCCCTGATGTGTCTAGCCACATTACAGTTGTCTTTAATCTTCTGTAAATTCCACTATGCTCTGTGCCAAACTGAAGGTTCCACACTACCCACTGATCTGCAGCACATCCTATGACGGTAAAGAGGTGATTAAAATACAAATTGATTCTTCAAATAAACTCACTCAAAAGTCATGCTTACCTATAAATCACTTCTTAAAGTGGTGTGAAGAATCGGTGGTAAGGTGTTAGCCGGTGGATAAGAAGAAAACAAATTATTTTGAGAACAAAAATGAATGAAGAAGTGATACCTTTAATTGCAGATTTAATTGCAAAGCCGTTAAGATCTGTTTTTCAGACAGCATTTTTAACAAATTATTACAAAATATGTAAATGCATTTATCAGAATCCAAAATACATGATGCAAAAACATAATTTATGGTTACCTGATAAATTAATTTCTTTCTTGGTGGGTCCATGACCCATTACTCATGGAAATGACCTCTGCCACTTGGAGGAGGCAAAGATTCCCAATCCCTTAGAGCTCTATATAACACATCTGAAAGTTAGTCTGATGTATAGCCAAGCAAAAAGAGGTAGGAAAATAAAAAAGAGCAATAAAATATAGGAGCTGGGAAAAAGATGTGCCATAAAAAGAAATTAATCAGGTAAGCATAAATTATGTTTTCTTTCATAAAGTTGGTAAAGAGTCCACGATCCATTACTCCTGGAAACCAATACCAAAGCTGTGGAGAGTCCACGAGTAATGAAAAAAAGTAGGGTGGATTAAAAAACATATTTATTTCCATAAGGAAACTATATCCAAAACCCTCCAAATAAAAGAGATTATGTAAAAAAGAACACATAAAATAACCATTAGGCAAAATAATGCTAAAACCATTGCATGAAGAACTTTGTGCCAAAAGCTGCCACCAAAAAAGCAAACAATGGAAGAAAATAAAGACAAAGAAACAAGAAAAACTAAGAGGTTGCTAGCCAAAATAGGTCAACAGAAGTGTCATTCCAGAAATCCAAGAAGAGAGAACTGAACAGGGAAAATAAACAGAAAAAAAACTATTAAGATTGAGGTTATCCCAACTCCAAGCATGTCAATTAAAACATAAGCTCCAAGCAAAAAACATGAGAAAGCACTTGCTCTCAGACTGAATAAAATCAGGAAAGTGAACAAACCAAAGTTTGTCTGAAAATGTCAGTAGCCCCAACATAGAACTACAAGGCTCCCCAAACCACCGTATCCTAAAAAAGAAAAAGATAAGGAGAGAACAGAAAGCTCAGAAACTCTTCTAACAAAAGAGATGGCCAAAAGACACAAAAACTTACAAAAAAGAAAGCTTAAAAGACTAACCTATGCATGAGCTTAAATGAAGGCACCTACAAAACATCAACACCAAACCCAGACCTCAAGGTGGAGAGATTGGTATAGCAAGCTGAATATGGGCCAAAAACCTGAATAAAAAAAACCATGAAAATAAGAACGATAAGCAATCTTCCTAATGAAAAAACCCCGAAAAAGAACAAAAAACTGTCCTTTCAATAGACTTGGAGATAATCCCTTATCCAATCCAAACTGCACAAAAAAATTAAGAAACAATCTACCCTGATGATTGAAATAAGCCATTAAAAAACATTGGCTGATAGAAACAGGAAATAGAAAGTAGAGGCCAACTCTGAAAAGTCCTGTAAAAAGTATAGAGTTCAAGAATATTTACTGGCAAGCTTCCTTCCCAAGGAGCTCAAACCCCTTGTACTCTCAGAGAATCCCAGAGAGCCCCCATCTAAAGAAACCATTGTCTAAGAAGGACAAGCAAAAGAAAACTTCTGCAAAATGAGGCAATGATTCAGCCACCAAAACAGGTACAGACCGATTTTGAAAATCAGACCAAAATTACAAAGAAAGCAGAGAAAGTTCCCTGCATCACAGGCAATGCAAACAAAGCTGAGAAAGATCTCACACAAAAAAACAAAAAACAGAGAAGCATTAGATGCTACAACGACAAATCCAAATACCCCAATACAAAAAACAGCAGAGGGAATAGAAGACACTGAAGAATTAAGCCAGCTAAAACTTACTTCAGCCTTCTGTAATCAGACAAAGAAAATCTCATGGTTATTGAATCCAAATGATACACCAGAAAGGAACCTTTATCTGAAGAATTAAAGAACACCTTGGAAAAAAGATCTTCCAACCATGATGTTGAAGAAATAACAATAAACTGGTGAAGAAAGAATCTTTTAAATAAAAAGATTAGAACCAGACAAAGACACTCTACAACACCCTGAGTTCTGAAGAGGCAAAAGGGCACCCAGAATCTAGAAAACATTCTAGGAACTGAAGCAAATGATAAAGCAATAAACTGCAAATGATTGTTCAAAAAAGTAGATCTCAGAATGATAATGTTCCTAATGAAAAGAAAAATACAAATAAATATCCCTTATTGCAACAATAGAGCTGGAATAACCACAAGCAAATTTAGAAATAGTGGAGGATGGCCTGGATATTTAGTTCAATCCAAACAGAACTTGGCTTCTAGATAAAGGCAGATAAAACTAATTTCTTACAGAAAAAAACAGCTTATAGGTCCTAAAGGAACTAAAATGATTAGAAGCTTAGAAATACCCCTGGACAATTGTCCTGAAACCTCCAGAAACAGAGACATAACAAGAATCCAAACAATGTCTTTCCCAGAAAGGAAGGAGATAAAAGTCTAGATTAAAAACACAACAATAGCAGACCCTCCATAACATTCTTAAAAAAGGCCTGTCAATGATATATTTCTTACAATAATATAAATAATGACAGAAACAGCAACACAAATAAAAGGAATAGCACAATAAAAAAATTTAAAAAGTCAAGAAAATCCTACTAACAGATTCAACAAAAAAACTATTCAGAAAGGCTATAAAACTGAAACAGCAGAAACAAAATAAACAATCTACTTAGAGATTATAAAATTACTCCAATCTTAAATACAAATAGAACACTAAACCAAAGTGAAATGGCCCCATTATTTTAAGGGATACATATCCCAAAGTACAATAAACAAACAACTAAATTACGAGTTTTGCGGTAAGAGCTGCTCGGTGCTAACTTGCAAGTTATTGTCACCGCTCACCTCCCTACAGCGCTGCTATTACAGGTTATCATAAACCCGGCGTTAGCAGGCAATAAGTGAGCGTTGAACAAAATTTAGCTCCATACCGCACTCCAATACCAGCGCTGCTTTGAGCTGGTTTTTATGTGCTCATGCACAATTTCCCCATAGACATCAATGGGGAGAGCCGGCTAAAAAAAAGCCTAACACCTGCAATAAAGGAGCGTAAAGCTCCGTAACGCAGCCCCACTGATTCCTATGGGGAAAGAAAAGTTATGTTTACACCTAACACCCTAACATAAACCCAGAGTCTAAACACCCCTAATCTGCCGCCCCCGACATTGCTGACACCTACATTACACTTATTAACCCCTAATCTTCCATCCCCGACATCGCAGCCACCTACATTACAGTTATTAACCCCTAATCTTCCGCCCCCAACGTCGCCGCCACCTACATTACAGTTATTAACCCGAAATCTTCCGCCCTCAATGTTGTTGTCACTATACTAAAGTTATTAACCCCTAACCCCACTAACTTGAATATATTGAAAATAAATCTTAATAAAATTACTATCATTAACTAAATTATTCCTATTTAAAACTAAATACTTACCTGTAAAATAAAACATAAGATAGCTACAATATAACTAATAATTACATTGTAGCTATCTTAGGTTTTATTTTTTATTTCACAGGCAAGTTTGTATTTATTTTAACGGCTAGATTACGAGTTTTGCGTTATGAGTAAAAAAGCAGCGTTAAGCCTCATATCGCTGCTTTTTTACAACCGCTGCTATTATGAGTCTTGTAGGTACACTTTTTTGGCCGTACCGCAAATGAACTTACGAAATTTGCGTAAAGTCTTTTTTCAATGGGATTTCCATTGCGCCGGTATTACAATTTTTTTCTTTAGGCCAAAAAGTGAGCGGTACAGCCTACCCCACAAGATTCGTAACACATTTTAAAATCAGTAGTTATGAGTTTTACACTACAAAGCCGTAGCATAAAATTCATAAATTAAGTGCTAAAATGTACACTAAAACCGATAAACTACCTATTAACCCCTAAACCGCCGTACTCCCACCTCACAAACACTAGTTAAATATTATTAACCCCTAATCTACTGTCCCTAACATCGCCGCCACCTACCTACATTTATTAACCCCTAATCTGCCACCCCCAACGTCGCCGCCACTATACTAAAGTTATTAACCCCTAAACCTAAGTCTAAACCTAACCCTAACACCCCCTAACTTAAATATAATTAAAATAAATCTAAATAAAAATTCATATAATTAACTAAATAATTCCTATTTAAAACTAAATACTTACCTATAAAATAAAACCTAAGCTAGCTACAATATAACTAATAGTTACATTGTATCTAGTTTAGGGTTTATTTTTATTTTACAGGCAAGTTTGTATTTATTTTAACTAGGTAGAATAGTTAGTAAATAGTTATTAACTATTTAATAACTACCTAGCTAAAATAAATACAAACTTACCAGTAAAATAAAACCTAACCTGTCTTACACTAACACCTAATCTTATAGTACAATTAAATCAATTACCAAAATTAAATACAATTACCTAAATTAAATACAAATACCTAAATTACCACAAAAAACACACTAAATTACACAAAATAAAAACTAATTACATGATATTTAAACTAATTACACCTAATCTAATAGCCATATCAAAATAAAAAAGCCCCCTCAAAATAAAAAAAACCCCAAAAGTCTTCATCCAGATGGCATCTTCTATCTTCATGCATCCGGCGCGGAGCGGGATCATCTTCAAGACTCCCGACGAATGAAGGTTCCTTTAAGTGACATAATCCAAGATGGCGTCCCTTAGATTCCGATTGGCTGATAGAATTCTATCAGCCAATCGGAATTAAGGTTGAAAAAATCCTATTGGCTGATGCAATCAGCCAATAGGATTGAACTTCTTTCCTATTGGCTGATCCAATCAGCCAATAGGATTGAGCTTGCATTCTATTGGCTGTTCCAATCAGCCAATAGAATGCGAGCTCAATCCTATTGGCTGATTGCATCAGCCAATAGGATATTTTCAACCTTAATTCTGATTGGCTGATAGAATTCTATCAGCCAATCGGAATCAAAGGGATGCCATCTTGGATGACGTCACTTAAAGGAATCTTCATTCGTCGAGAGTCATCGGAAGAAGAGGATTCTCCGCGCCGGATGTCTTGAAGATGGACCCGCTCCATGCCGGATGGATGAAGATAGAAGATGCCGTCTGGATGAAGACTTCTGCCCGTCTGGAGGACTGAGGACTTCTTGCCGCTTCGTTGAAGATGGATGTCGGCTCTTCAAAACTGTAAGTGGATCTTCAGGGGTTAGTGTTAGGTTTTTTTAAGGGTTTATTGGGTGGGTTTTAGTTTTAGATTAGGGTTTGGGCAGCATTAGAGCTAAATGCCCTTTTAAGGGCAAAGCCCATACAAATGCCCTTTTCAGGGCAATGGGGAGCTTAGGTTTTTTTAGTTAGGGGGGTTGGTTGTGTGGGTGGTGGGTTTAACTGTTGGGGGGGGTATTTGTATTTTTTTTTACAGGTAAAAGAGCTGATTTCTTTGGGGGCAATGCCCCACAAAAGGCCCTTTTAAGGGCTATTGGTAGTTTAGTTTAGGCTAGGGTTTTTTTTTATTTTGGGGGGGCTTTTTTATTTTGATAGGGCTATTAGATTAGGTGTAATTAGTTTAAATATCTTGTAATTTGTTTTTATTTTGTGTAATTTAGGTATTTGTATTTTATTTAGGTATTTGTATTTAATTTAGGTAATTGATTTAATTGTACTATAAGGTTAGGTGTTTGTGTAAGACAGGTTAGGTTTTATTATACAGGTAAATTTGTATTTACTTTAGCTAGGTAGTTAGTAAATAGTTAATAACTATTTAGTAACTATTCTACCTAGTTAAAATAAATACAAACTTGCCTGTAAAATAAAAATAAACCTTAAGCTAGATACAATGTAACTATTAGTTATATTGTAGCTAGCTTAGGGTTTATTTTATAGGTAAGTATTTAGTTTTAAATAGGAATTATTTAGTTAATTATATGAATTTTTATTTAGATTTATTTTAATTATATTTAAAGGGAAAGTCTACCATAGAAATGTTATTGTTTTAAAAGATAGATAATCCCTTTATTACCCATTCCCCAGTTTTGCATAACCAACACAGTTATATTAATATAAGGCTAGATTACGAGTTGTGCTTTAGGGTAAAAAAGCAGCGTTAAGAGGTCCTAACGCTGCTTTTCTATGCCCACTGGTATTACGAGTCTTGAAGGTTTAGGGGCACCGCACACTTTTTTGGCCTTACCGCAAAACGACTTACGTAAACTTCGTAAAGTCTTTTTTCTATTGGACTTCCATATCGCCGGTATTACAAATCTGTCCTGGGAGGCCAAAAAGTGAGCAGTACACCCTACCCTGTCAAGATCCCTAACACATTCTAAAGTCAGTAGTTAAGATTTTTATGGTACAACGCCGTACACTAACACCCATAAGCTACCTATTAACCCCTAAACCGAGGCCCTCCCGCATCGCAAATACTAAAATAAAAATGTTAACCCCTAATCTGCCGCTCCGGACACCGCCGCCACCTACATTATATTTATGAACCCCTAAATCTGCTGACCACAACATCGCAGACACCTACATTATATTTATTAACCCCTAATCTGCCGCCCCCAATCTACACTTATTAACCCCTAATCTGCCGCCCCCAACGTCATTGCCACTATAATAAACATATTAAACCCTAAACCGCTGCACTCCCGCCTCACAAACATTAGTTAAATATTATTAACCCCTAATCTGACGTCCCTAACATCGCCACCACCTACCTACATTTATTAACCCCTAATCTTCCGCCCCCAACGTCACCGCCACTATATTAAAGTTATTAACCCCTAAACCTAAGTCTAAACCTAACACCCCCTAACTTAACTATAATTTAAATAAATCTAAATAAAATTACTATAATTAACTAAATTATTCCTATTTAAAACTAAATACTTACCTATAAAATAAACCCTAAACTAGCTACAATATAACTAATAGTTACATTGTATCTAGTTTAGGATTTATTTTTATTTTACAGGCAAGTTTGTATTTTAACTAGGTAGAATAGTTATTAAATCGTTATTAACTATTTAATAACTACCTAGCTAAAATAAATACAAATTTACCTGTAAAATAAAACCTAACCTAAATTACATTAACACCTAACATTACACTATAATTAAATAAATTAAATTAAATACAATTACCTAAATTAATTTAAATTAGCTAAAGTACAAAAAACCCCACTAAATTACAGAAAATAATAAACAAATTACAGAAATTTAAATTACACCTAATCTAATAGCCCTATTAAAATAAAAAAGCCCCCCAAAATAAAATAAAAACCTAGCCTAAACTAAACTACCAATAGCCCTTAAAGGGACCTTTTGCGGGGCATTGCCCCAAAGTAATCAGCTCTTTTACCTGTAAAAAAAAAATACAAACAACCCCCCAACAGTAAAACCCACCACCCACACAACCAACCCCTCAAATAATATACTATATAAAAAAACATTTGTCCTGAAAAGGGCATTTGGATGGGCATTGCCCTTAAAAGGGCAGTTAGCTCTTTTGCCGCCCAAACCCTAATCTAAAAAATAAAACCCACCCAATACACCCTTAAAAAAACCTAACACTAACCCCCTGAAGATCGAATTACCTGGAGACGTCTTCATCCAAGTCGGGTGAAGTGGTCCTCCAGACGGGTAGAAGTCTTCATCCAGACGACATCTTCTATCTTCATCCATCCAGCGCGGAGCGGGTCCATTTTCAAGACATCCAACTTGGAGCATCCTCTTCTGGTGTCGACTAAAACAGAATGAAGGTACCTTTAAGTGACGTCATCCAATATGATGTCCCTTAGATTCCGATTGGCTGATAGAATTCTATCAGCCAATCGGAATTAAGGTAGAAAAATCCTATTGGCTGATTGGAACAGCCAATATAATGCAAGCTCAATCCTATTGGCTGATTGGATCAGCCAATAGGATTGAACTTCAATCCTAATGGCTGATTGCATCAGCCAATAGGATTTTTTCTACCTTAATTCCGATTGGCTGATAGAATTCTATCAGCCAATCGGAATCTGGATGAAGACTTCTGCCCGTCTGGAGGACCACTTCTGCCCGGCTTGGATGAAGACTTCTGCCCGTCTAGAGGACCACTTCTGCCCGGCTTGGATGAAGACTTCTGCCCGTCTAGAGGACCACTTCTGCCCGGCTTGGATGAAGACGTCTCATGGTAAGTCGATCTTCAGGGGGTTAGTGTTAGGTTTTTTTAAGGTTGTATTGGGTGAGTTTTATTTTTTAGATTAGGGTTTGGGCAGCAAAAGAGCTAACTGTCCTTTTAAGGGCAATACCCATCCAAATGCCCTTTTCAGGGCAATGGGGAGCTTAGGTTTTTTTAGATAGTATTTTATTTGGGGGGTTGGTTGTGTGAGTGGTGGGTTTTACTGTTGGGGGGGTTGTTTGTATTTTTTTTCACAGGTAAAAGAGCTGATTACTTTGGGGCAATGCCCCACAAAAGGCCCTTTTTTTAAGGGCTATTGGTAATTTAGTTTAGGCTAGGTTTTTTTTATTTTGGGTTTTTTTTTATTTTAATAGGGCTATTAGATTAGGTGTAATTAGTTTAAATTTCTGTAATTTGTTTATTATTTTCTGTAATTTAGTGTTTGTTTTTTTGTACTTTAGCTAATTTAATTTAATTTAGGTAGCTGTATTTAATTTAGTTAATTTATTTAATTATAGTGTAGTGTTAGGTGTTTATTTTAGCTAGGTAGTTATTAAATAGTTAATAACTATTTAATAACTATTCTGCCTAGTTAAAATAAATACAAACTTGCCTGTAAAATAAAAATAAAACCTAAGATAGATACAATGTAACTATTAGTTATATTGTAGCTAGCTTAGGGTTTATGTTATAGGCAAGTATTTAGTTTTAAATAGGAATAATTTAGTTAATGATAGGAATATTTATTTATATTTATTTAAATTATATTTAAGTTAGTGGGTGTTAGGTTTAGGGTTAGACTTAGGTTTAGTGGTTAATAACTTTAATATAGTGGCGGCGACGTTGGGGGCGGCAGATTAGGGGTTAATAAATGTAGGTAGGTGGCGGCGATGTTAGGGACGTCAGATTAGGGGTTAATAATATTTAACTAATGTTTGCTATGTGGGAGTGCGGCGGTGTAGGGGTTAATATGTTTATTATAGTGGCGGTGACATTGGGGGTGGCAGATTAGGGGTTAATAAGTTTAGGTAGGTGGCGGCGATGTTGGGGGCAGCAGATTAGGGGTTCATAAGTATAATGCAGGTATCGGCGATGTCGGGGGCGGCAGATTAGGGGTTAATAAGTGTAAGCTTAGGGGTGTTTAGACTCGGGGTTCATGTTAGGGTGTTAGGTGTAAACATAAATTTTATTTACCCATAGGAATCAATGGGGCTGCGTTACTTCGTTTTACGCTGCTTTTTTGCAGGTGTTAGACTCTTTTTTCAGCCGGCTCTCCCCGTTGATTCCTATGGGGAAATCGTGCACGAGCACGTACGACCAGCTCACCGCTGACTTAAGCAGCGCTGGTATTGGAGTGCGGTAATGAGCAAAATTTTGCTCAACGCTCACTTCCTGTCTTTTAACGACGGGTTTCTGAAAACTCGTAATACCAGCGCAGTAGGTAAGTGAGCGGTGAGAGAAAACTGCTCGTTAGCACCGCATAGCCTCTACGCAAAACTCGTAATCTAGGTGATACTTTTTACCTCTGTGATTACCTTGTATCTAGGAACCTTCTTCCAGCCCCCTGATCACATGACTGTGACTGTTTATTATCTATTGTCTTTAGCATTGTTTTGTGCTAAATCTTAAATAACCCCCTGTGCCTGAACACATTGTTATCTATATGGCCCACATGTACTTTCTGTCTCTTTGTGTTGAAAAGAGATTTAAAAAGCATGTGATAAGAGGCAGCCCTCAAAGGCTTAGAAATTAGCATATGAGTCTACCTATCTGAATAATGAAATTATATCTATTTATACTAGACTGTCCCTTTAAGTTAGGGGGTGTTAGGGTTAGGTATAGACTTAGGTTTTGGGGTTAATAACTTTAGTATAGTGGCGGGGACGTTGGGGGCAGCAGATTAGGGGTTAATAAATGTAGGTAGGTGGCGATGGTAGGGACAGCTGATTAGGGGTTAATAATATTTAACTAGTGTTTGCGAAGCAGGAGTACGGCGGTTTAGGGGTTAATATGTTTATTATAGGGGCGGCGATGTCCAGAGCGGTAGATTAGGGGTTAATAATTTTATTTTAGTGTTTGCGATGTGGGAGAGCCTTGGTTTAGGGGTTAATAGGTAGTTTATGGGTGTTAGTGTACTTTTCAGCACTTTAGTTATGACTTTTATGTTACGGCGTTGTAGCATAAAACCCATAACTACTTACTTTCAGTTTATGGTATGGATCTTGACGGTATAGGCTGTACTGCTCACTTTTTGGCCTCCCAGGCAGACTCGTAATACCAGCACTAAGGAAGTCCCATTGAAAATAGGAAATTTATGCTTACCTGATAAATTGATTTCTTCTACGATACGACAAGTCCACGGATTCATCCTTACTTGTGGGATATTATCCTCCAGCTAACAGGAAGTGGCAAAGAGCACCACAGCAGAGCTGTATATATAGCTCCTCCCTTCTCTCCACCCCCAGTCATTCGACCGAAGGTATAGGAAGAGAAAAGAAAAGCTAAAAGGTGCAGAGGTGACTGAAGTTTTGAAATAAAATAAATTCTGTCTTAAAAAAAAGGGCATGCCGTGGACTCGTCGTATCGTAGAAGAAATCAATTTATCAGGTAAGCATAAATTTCCTTTTTTTCTACAAGATACCAAGGGTCCACGGATTAATCCTTACTTGTGGGATACAATACCAAAGCAACAGGACACGGATGAACGGGAGGGACAAGACAGATACCTAAACAGAAGGCACCACTGCTTGAATAACTTTTCTCCCAAAAATAGCCTCAGAAGAAGCAAAAGTATAAAATTAGTAAAATTTGGAAAAAGTATGAAGGGAGGACCAAGCCGCAGCCTTACAAAAGCAGAAGCATTGTTTTTTAAAGCCCATGTGGAAGCCACAGCTCTAGTAGAATGAGCCGTAACTTTTTCAGGGGGCTGCTGTCCAGCAGTCTCGTATGCCAGGCGGATGATGCTTTTCAGCCAAAAAGAAAGAGAGGTAGCCGTAGCTTTTTGACCCCTACGTTTTCCAGAATAAACAACAAATAGAGAAGATGTTTGATAGAAATCCTTGGTCGCTTGTAAGTAAAACTTCAAGGCCCGAACCACGTCCAAGTTATGTAACAGACGTTCCTTTTTAGAAGAAGGATTAGGACACAAAGAAGGAACAACAATTTCCTTATTAATATTTGAAACAACCTTAGGAAGGAATCCAGGTTTAGTACACAAAACCACCTTATCAGAATGGAATATAAGATAAGGCGATTCACATTGAAACGCAGAAAGCTCATAAACTCTTCGAGCAGAAGAGATAGCAACTAAAAACAAAACTTTCCAAGATAAAAGCTTAATATCTATGGAATGCATGGGTTCAAATGGAACCCCTTGAAGAACATTGAGAACTAAATTCAAACTCCATGGCGGAGCAATAGGTTTAAACACAGGCTATTTCTGATTAAAGCCTGACAAAAAGACTGAACGTCTGGGACATCCGCCAGACGCTTGTGTAGTAAAATTGACAAAGCAGAAATTTGTCCCTTTAAGGAACTAGCTGATAATCCCTTCTCCAATCCTTCTTGGAGAAAGGACAAAATCCTAGGAATCCTAACCCTACTCCATGAGTAGCCCTTGGATTCGCACCAATAAAGATATTTATGCCATATCTTATGGTAAATCTTTCTAGTGACAGGCTTACAAGCCTGAATCAAAGTATCAATGACCGACTCAGAGAATCCCCGCTTAGATAAAATCAAGCGTTCAATCTCCAGGCAGTCAGCTGCAGAGAATTTAGATTTGGATGTTGGAACGGACCCTGAATGAGAAGGTCCTGTCTCAACGGAAGTTTCCACGGTGGCAGAGAGGACATGTCCACTAGATCCACATACCAAGTCCTACGTGGCCATGCAGGCGCTATTAGGATTACCAAAGCTCTCTCCTGTTTGATTCTTGCAATCCTACGAGGCAGGAGAGGAAATGGTGGAAACACATAAGCCAGGTTGAATGACCAAGGTACTGCTAGAGCATCTATCAGTACAGCTTGGGGATCTTTTGACCTGGACCCGTAATGAGGAAGTTTGGCATTCTGACAAGATGCCATCAGATCCAATTCGGTGTGCCCCATTCGGTGTGACCTCAGGATGGAGTTCCCACTCCCCCGGATGAAAAGTCTGATGACTTAGAAAATCCGTTTCCCAGTTCTCTACTCCTGGGATATAGATTGCTGATAGATGGCAATAGTGAGCCTCCGTCTATCGGATTATCTTTGTTCCCCCTTGATGATTGATATATGCTACAGTCGTGATATTGTCCGACTGGAATCTTATGAATTTGGCCAAAGCCAACTGAGGCCACGCCTGAAGCGCGTTGGCAAGCAAGGGGCATATTAAACCTCCTAAATGAGTAATGTAACACAAAACCGTTATGAAAAAAACATAGACAAACCTCTGCACCTCGCCACAGCTCTGCTGTGGTGCCTACCTGCCCCCAGGGATCTGACAAACGTCTCAATATCACTCCGGTAGACAATATCTCAGTTTGGGCCCAACCGAAGCTGAAGTTTGCTGCCTTCTTGACAAAATCAACTGCGCATCTGAAGCGTGAAAATTAGGCCCCGCCCATCATATACGATGTACTCTCAGCCTAAACAACCACATGTAAAGCGGTGTAGAACTAGCCATGTGGATAAGCATTTCTAAATTGTATGATTATAGCCATGTGAACCCCCAGCACAATGTACAAACACCAGTTATATTGAACCGTTTTGCAATTAAAAAAACGTTATGCTGCCCCAGTGTCTAAACCATGCTGCCATAATTTCTTGCTGCATTTAGCCCTGATAAAAATTAAATACACAGGATTTCAGTAATACCCCTTCTTATGTCTATAGGTTTACTGCTTACCCCTTCCCTCTTTGGGACTATGTCAGCCATTTCTGAAATATCACAGTCTCTTCAGAAGTAAATGACTGAACATACCTCAATGCTTGTAGCATGAAAACGTTCCCCACACTGAAGATTTCTCTAGTATTCCTCAGCCATTCTGTGGGAACCCACATGGATCTTAGTGACATCTGCTAAGATCATCAACCTCCGGGCAGAAATCTTGTTCTATATTACTCACCGGTACCATTTAAAATAAAAAAATCTTGCTTGAAGAAAACTAAAAACTATCATTTTAACACCTCTTTCACTTTACCTCTTCCTATTACTAGTATAGGCAAAGAGAATGACTGGAGGTGGAGAGAAGGGAGGAGCTATATATACAGCTCTGCTGTGGTGCTCTTTGCCACTTCCTGTTAGCAGGAGGATAATATCCCACAAGTAAGGATGAATCCATGGACTCGTCGTATCTTGTAGAAGAAAGGACTTTTGGAAAGCTGCGGTAGTTACGTTGCGTTATGGCCAAAAAATTAATACCAGCTGTAGTGAAAAAGAGCCATAACAATGCTTTTTCACTCATACCGCAAAACTCGTAATCTAGCCGTTCGGTAGGTAAAAAAAAAAACCTTGCAGAAGGATTCAAATAATTACCTAAACGAGACCATTTCCTGGAGACCTTCTTAAAAATAGAACCAGTGACAGGGAATAAAACCTCAGGGGATTAAGCCACAGATTAAAAAAATTATAATTATAAAATTATTAACAAATAGAGAGTACAACATCCACAGTCTTAGAAATCTAAAACCCCTAAGGTAAAAAACCTCCTTAAAAAGAGAATAGACATGTTCTACTAACAAATAAAAAAAGGTTAAATTATACAGAAAATCAGAAAATATAACCCATTAACCTCAGAAGAAACTTCAGCTTCTAAAGAAACATCAGAAATAAAATAAGTAAAAGGTAAATTTGTAAAACTAACCTTTTATGTTCACATGAAGGCTTCAGAGGTGCCAGCATACTCAAAGACATCTGAAGATTTCTTTTATTTCAGGTCTTGTTGAATTTCCCTGTAAGGAACAAACAAAAGAAGCAGTTATACCCATAGAAGCAAAATTAGGCGTGATAGCATAAAACTACAGACAAGTAGAAAATGCATAAACAGAAAAATCTGCAAATAAATAAAGCTCATAAGAAGCTTGTATACCATAAACATCTTAAACAACAGCGTCCCAAGAAGGATTAGGGACAGGATCAGAAGACTCCATTATAAGGAGTAATGTGGTATAAAATTAGATATATCCCCAAGGAGACAATTATCTACGTAAGGGAAAAACAAATTTAAGGACAGAAACAGAAAACTCCATTTATGCATAAAACTTCAAAAAGTAGCTAAAGGGATAATAAAGTACAAATTAAACTTTCATGATTCAGATAGGGCTTGCAATTTTAAACAACTTTCTAATTTACATTTATCATCAAATTTGCTTTGTTCTCTTGTTATTCTTAGTTGAAAGCTAAACCTAGGTAGGCTCATATGCTAATTTCTAAGCCCTTGAAGACTGCCTCTGCATTTGACAGTTCTTTACAGCTAGAGGGTGTTAGTTCATGTGTTTCATATAGATAACACTGTGCTCATGCACAAGAAGTTATTTAAGAGTCAGTACTAATTGCCTGAAATGCAAGTCTGTCAAAAGATCTGAGGCAGTCAGCAGAAGCTTAGATACAAGGTAATTACAGAAGTAAAAAGTATATTAAAGAGAGGAATTACATTTCCTTAGAAAGCTTAATCAAAAAAAGGTGCACTAACTTTAGGATGATGTGCACCAAAGGAACCATAATTAAGGAAAATGCACCAAAGCAAGCAAACACGTGCACAAGCTCACCCACTAGCTTGCATAATTGCACCCGTGAGCACACACAAGTGCACATAGGTACCAAAAAATAAAAATGTTTGCCTTTCCAAAGGGGGCAAAAAATATAAAATAAAAACATGCCCCCCATAAAGTATATGTGCAAAAATGCTAAAAATAACTCAAGTGAGTGAGAGGTAACATAATAATGATCTGTCCAAAGGCCATATATAAACATATATAATCTTGGCCAAATATAAGGTTAATTGTGTGTTAAAAAAATAAACAGTACTTGCCAATAATACTCTCCTGCTAGAAACACAGCTACAGGAAACTATTCCAGTATGAAAACATATCAGCAGAGGACATAATATATGAGTAATCTGTATACCCAGTAGAAAGTAGCAAAAGACAAGTCCCTGCAACAGGTCAGTAACTAAAATTCTCATGGGAAAGAAAAAATGAGTCACAATCTTTACTCCTTGAAGGGACATTAAACCCAATTTTTTTTTTCTTTCATGATTCAGAAAGAACATGTAATTTTAAACAACTTTCTAATTTACTTCTATTATCTTATTTGCTTAATTCTCTTGATATTATTTGATGAAAAGAATATCTAGATATGCTCAGTAGCTTCTAATTGGTGGCTGTGAATAGATGCCTTGTGTGATTGGCTCACCCATGTGCATTGGATATCTAAAAAGGATATCTATAAAAGATATCTAAAAATGAAGCAAATTAGATAAGAGAAGTAAATTAGAATGTTGTTTAAAATTGTATTCTGTGCCTGAATCATTAAAGAAAAAATTTGAGTTTACTGTCCCTTTAACTTCCCTCTTACAAACACTGTATGCTGAGGGGAAATGGGCGTCAAACCCCCCTCAATGAATAAATAATTTGCATATCTTCACTCTTCACCTTCCTCCGGCGGAGGCCAAGATAAGACTAACTACCATAGAGATGGGAGGGATTATATAGAGCTCTTGGGGTTTGGGAATCTTTGCCTTTCCTAGTGGCAGGGAAAGTAATTCCAGAATTAATGCATTGTGGGGTCTTACCACCTTTATGAAAGAAAGTATATACAAAGCATGAACATCTATTATGTGAGAGTGGCACTGTGAAATACATGGAATGATTTCTCAGGAGTCTGTGAGGAGGCTAGCAGCTTCAAGACATTGCTTACATATTAATAATGAAAAAAGTACAGTGTAGAAAAATGTACATGTGGTGTAACCTATGTGTGAAGAGCCAGATTGTCCCCTCTGGGCTGAATAGTAGTACTTTATAGGTACTTTGTTTAATGGAACAATTTATTTGGAGGTGAGAAATCTTCACAAATATGCTTAGGTGTTTCATGTGCAGCACTGGATTAAATTTTCCCTCTTATTTTTTTAAATTTATTTAAACTCCTAAACTTGCTAAACTCCTAAAAACCTTAGGTCTTTTACTGAGTAGAAACAAGAACTACCACCCCAAGATATTGTCATCCTACAAAACATACAAAAAAATCTCTGTTCTGCAAACTTTAAAATCTGAAAAAGTTTAAGAATATCTGGGATACAATATCTCTGGGAAATATTGTCCTTTTCTCCCAGGGGACTTCAAGTTTTTTTTTCTAGCTAAGGAAGGGACTGAATAGAAATGGTTGATATATTAACCATCCTTTGGCATGACTTAAAGTGAATGTAAACTCTGCTTCATCACTCAAGTTCTGCGTGACATTGACCTTTAAATAACATGAGTTTCATTCATCATTTTACTTATCTATTCGCAGTTACCGTTATTTTCAATGTTTTTAGCTGTCCGCTGTCATTATAATCCTCCACCCGGCATTTGCTATTGCTCGTTGTCATTTTTAGCCACGATCAGCATAACCAATAACAGCGCTAACCACAGGGGGACCCAACCCCTTTGTATGTCGTCACGCGTCCGTATTGCGCTTGCGTTAGACTCCGCTTACAACATGCTTCTCAGAAGCTCGTTCACAATTCGCGCATGCGCATTTGCAAATTTCCCTGAGTTCATTTCTTATTGAAAGAATATACGGATTGCGCGATGGAGGATGAGATCCTTGCTGCGCTATCCAACGGCTATCCAACGATAGTATTCAGTGAATGTACTGATTCACTTAATACTATGTTGATTGACAGCGGAATCGTTGTTTGACGCATGCGCAGTGTGTAACTGAGACGGGAGCGCGCATTGCCACTACGTAAACAGCGGGTGGGACAGCTGTATACGTAATATTGCAGAGAATAAGGAAGTGGAGAGTGGGAGGAGCAGGTATAGTGAAAATACGATATTTAGAAATGGAGATAAAAATTAAATTAAACATTTTATTAACAAATGAAAGTGGCGGTATGATTAATATACTTATTCTCTAGATATTTATACTTTCAAAACAGTGAAAATTGACAATCACTTTAATGGGCATTTTTGTTTAACAGATTACATACCTGCAAGAGATTTTTCCATTATTCTTAAAGAAAGTGCACTTGCCCTGAGCAGATTCCCCTTAAGACTTATTTCAGAACTCCCAGCCATTCTGCATTTTGCAGGATGGTACTAGTTTGGCAGCCATGTGCTACTGTCCCTACTTAACCTCTCCATGCCCTATATATGTCCATATCACACCACGAGAATTCACCCCTGGGCCAGCCTGACTCCACTCCCACTTTCTAGGAAAATATCTGAAAATGCTAGATGATATGTTATTTTTAATATTATTGGTCCCCAAATTGTGCCAAAATGGTTTTCCCCTCAAAAAGAATTTACAAAATTATATATTTAGGAGTATTATTGAAAATCTGTGTAGATTGTATAGCCATGTAGACTATATTCACAAACTCATTATAGGCTACAGTTACACCTCAATAAGAACCAGTTTGTCCCAAACCGTATTAATTAAATTAAACAAATTATATTCACAATCAAGTCACTCAGCCACTATGTGCTAGTTTCTCATAGATCAATGACAATAACATATAGTCACACCCCACTGTGCCAGCAACACACACAGCTCTGTGATATTACCCTCTTTGGCTGCCAGTAATACACAAAGTTTAATGATGTAACCCCTTTGTGTCAGTAACACATTTGAACTCTTTTGTGCCTGCAGCATTCACAGATCAGATATAAAGCATGGCCCCTACAGCCACTCTTTATGCCCCAGTGATGCTAATATCACTTGCTCCCCTGTAGGCCCTTGGATTTTAGCTATTTCCTAATGAAGCCCAGCTCAGGTACTTTGTGCTAAAGAGTTTCTGAGATCAAATGCCTTTCCTTACCTAATAAATGATAATACTGCTGATTCTATCTTGTTAGGCTCACACGTGCTGAACCATTTTCACAGCACAACATGGAGGTACATGAAGGGGGAGGAGGAAGGAGTGATAGGTTGGCTTTTTAAGGTAATGGGGGAGCAATGGAAGAGGGTGGTGCAACCTAGGCTACACTTGCTTTTTTATTGGTTTGTGGGCAAATAGTTGTTTATCTTTACCAGTAGCTGACAGAATATCTACTCCAACCCAAGCATGGTGTCCCCATCAATACAGCACCCCTGTGGGAGTCCCATGCCCCTAAAGCGGGTCCTCCCTACACTTAAATGCAGACACCTTTATGGACTGTACACATATAAACACCCAGGCACACTCAGGGTCCCCATATACCATTATATCCAACAAACATCAGCACCTACTGCTCTGCTCACTCAGCTAGCAACTTCTTGTGCCAGTAGTGTTCATAGGAGAAGTGGTAGAGAACGTCTGGGAAGCTGAATGTAACAACAGAAAGTATTGTTATTCAAAAGAGACATAAAGATTTAGGGCCAGATTACGAGTGGAGTGCAAAATATCGCTTACACAAGTGCTTAGTGCAGTTTAAAAAATAAATAAAAAGATGCTACATTTTTTTTATTTTCAAAAAGGGACCTCACATTTTATTTGGGGGGGAATTGGGGGACATTTTAAAAATTAACCAAAGGTCTGAATTCTGGTTAATGTCTGAGTTCTAATGTTACCTTGGTAGCAATAAACAACTACTTGTAATAGCTTGTTATTCATTATGCGCCTGTAAATGGGCGAATTTGCCCATTTACTGGTGCAAGATAAATTAGTGCTCCACTTGTAATCTCTGCCCTTAATGTATAAACTATTGACTGTGATTAAAAATGCTTCCAACCTGTAAAATAAATATGTATTACAGACAGGCAGAAGAAGCAGAACTTATCTTTTAAAATGAAAAGTTAATTTTACAATGTGCATTCTCCTTAAAATTAGCCATGTATCAGTCTGTAATGTCTTAACCTAATAAATTCATAAAATGGAAACTTGATCTCTGAAGTGTTGCAAAATTTGCTGTAGAACTTCCTTTCTTGGTGTGAAAATTACAGTATATAAACTTGGTCAGCTGAGTGGTGGAATTTATCACCTTTTCTTTAATATCTTGTTTATGATTAAGTGTTTTACTTTGTGTGTGACATTCTTTAGCGCTTGTACTAGTTACATGCGTACTTTTGTAAATTTAACCATAATGCCATTATGCTACACTGTGTGCGCTTGATCATAACTATGTAGCCCATGTCTTCGGAACACATGCAGGCAGTAGTTGACCTATTCAACAGAGGGCCCTGGTTCAAAAAAAGGTTTGGGAGCCCCTTAAAGGTTACTTAGTAGTAAGCGATAGATATTACACAGTATTAGGATTCTAGGGCCTGGTGCCTCCGCCCAATGCTAGTTACGCCCCTGCATACAGGTACAACTATTATACACCAATCAAAGCATTAGTTACATGATAAAGAGTCAGCAGAATATTTGAATGATAAAGATTTATCAATGATTCAGCTTTAAAAAAAACGTGTAACGGGATTTAGCTCATTGGAATTCCCTTCATTTCATTATTGTAAAATTACTAACTTGTCCCTTTTAAGGGCACTGAGGAGCTCACTTAAACAATTTTCACATTTAGCAGATTTATAAGCCCTGGTAACAGCATCCTCGGCAGTGTTATTATTGCTGCCATCAGCAATTACCCGAAATAACTAAAAGACACTAATTAATATTGAGGGTGCATGCTGGGTATTCACAGGCTTTGCAAGTGTTTTGTTACTGTGATGCACAATATGTTGGGAAATGATTTAGCGAGACCTCTTTTTCCCTCTCTGCACAGTACAAGCAGGTGGAACAGTACATGTCATTTCACAAACTCCCGGGTGACATGAGGCAACGCATCCATGATTACTATGAGCATCGATACCAGGGAAAGATGTTTGATGAGGAGAGCATTCTGGGGGAGCTGAGTGAGCCCCTCACGGAGGTGAGTGTCCCAAATGTCTACAGGGATCATTTCTGTCACCATTTCATGCTGCAAAGGCCTCTTCTGTCTCAAGGATATGTATAGCTGCATATGCTAATTTACATGGAATAAAAGGGACGTTATAGGGACATAAAACAAAAAATCTTACATGCATGATTCAAATAGAGCACACACAATTTACTTCTGTTATCTTGTTATACTTTGTTGAAAAGCAGGGACGTAAGCTCAGGGGTGTGCACGTGTCTGCAGCACTATATGGCAGCAGTTTTCCAACAGTGTTACACATATAGCAAGAGCACTAGATGGCAGCAATATTTCCAGTCATGTATTGCTTTAGGCATGTGCACTATAAATACCTAGGTATCTCTTCAGCAAAGAATAACATGAGAACAAAGCAATAATGTAAGAAAAAATGTGTTTAATTTCCCTTTAAAGTCATCAATATCTAAACAGCTCTCACTACACTAGTGGTGGAGAACCAGCGTCATACTTAGCATTTACCACTCAGCCTTGTGCCCTTATTCCCCTCCTATATGCCCTGTCTCTTGTATGGCCCACCCTGTCCCAACATTCTGTTACCTATATAAAGAATAACACTATATATTACACCTCCTGACCCCATAACCGTATATGCAGGATACACATTTTCATACCCTCACATCAGTCATGCCCCCCCACCACACACACACAGAGCAGGGCCCTGGGCTGATTATTACTCTAGTACAATATGGAAACCTAGGTTACATCATGGTGCTCATTACTTTATGCAATCTAAAACTATACATTTACTTCCTCAATATTTAAGATATTAATAACAAAAAATAAAAATAAAACATCTACATATTATTATCAGGTTAATCTCTGCTTTAGATACATCTTTATGTCTATCATGTATTCATTGTTAGGACAAGTAATTAAACACATATGTGTGATTCCTGTGGGCATTTAATTTGGACTCTTGTTTGCACATCTTCTATCATACTATGCTGTAATGTATTGTTGTAAATCTCGACAACATTGCAACGTTTTGCTTCCAATGTAGGAGATCATTAATTTCAACTGCCGAAAGCTGGTAGCTTCCATGCCTCTTTTTGCTAATGCTGATCCAAACTTTGTGACGTCGATGCTGACGAAGCTGCGGTTTGAAGTGTTCCAACCGGGAGATTACTTAATTCGAGAAGGAACTGTGGGTAAGAAGATGTTTTTCATTCAGCATGGCGTGGTCAGCATCCTGAGCAAAGGCAGCAAAGAAACAAAGCTGGCAGATGGATCCTACTTTGGAGGTAAGACACACAGACATGTACAATTGTAAAAGGAACACTAGACACAGTAGAATAGAATATATAATAAATGCATGATAAAAAGGACAATGCTAAATCACTTAGCTTGAATTTAAAATCAGTAGTAGATATTTTTTCTGACAGCTTTCAAATTTAGTTGCATTTTCCTTCCCATTGCAACATGTGACAGCCATCAGCCAATCACAAAATGGATATACATATATTTTGTGAATTCTTGCACATGCTCAGTAGGAACTGGTGCCTCAGAAAGTGTGAATATAAAATATTGTGCATCTTTAGCTGATAGAACTAAATTGAAAAGATTTATGAAATTGTGTGCTCCATCTGAATCAAAGTTTAATTTTGACTTAAGTGTTCCTTTAAGCAGAGGACATGAGTATATGCTGAAAAAAAGCCCATGCAGGCCCAAGTATTTGAAGATGTCTTAACCTTTTTTTTTTACTATTGCCTTAAGACTTAAAACAATAGCAAGTAACAAAAAACATAATTTATGTAAGAACTTACCTGATAGATTAATTTCTTTCATATTGGCAAGAGTCCATGAGCTAGTGACGTATGGGATATACAATCCTACCAGGAAGGGCAAATTTTCCCAAACCTCAAAATGCCTATAAATACACCTCTCACCACACCCACAACTCAGTTTAACGAATAGCCAAGAAGTGAGGTGATAAAATAAGGACTAAATAAGCATACAAAAGAGGAACTGGAAATATAATTGTGCTTTTATACAAAAATCATAACCACCATAAGAAAAGGGTGGGCCTCATGGACTCTTGCCAATATGAAAGAAATTAATTTATCAGGTAAGTTCTTACATAAATTATGAGTCATGAGCTAGGGACGTACAGGATAGAAATACCCAAGATGTGGAAGTCCACAGAAGAGTCACTAGTGAGGGAAGGATAAAATAAAAACAGCTATTTTCGCTGAAAAAAAATAAATCCTCATAAATTTCTCATAAATTTCAAGAAAAAAACTTAAATCATAAGCAGAAGAATCAAACTGAGACAGCTGCCTGAATAACTTTTCTACCAAAGACTGCTTCAGAAGAAGCAAATACATCAAAATGGTAAAATTTAGTAAAAGTATGCAAAGAAGACCAAGTTGCTGCTTTGCAAATCTGATCAACCGAAGTTTCATTCTTAAAAGTCCAAGAGGTGGCGACTGATCCAGTAGAATGAGCTGTAATTCTCTGAGGCGGAGACTGTCCCGCCTCCAAATAAGCCTTGTGAATCAAAAGCTTTAACCAAGATGCCAAAGAAATGGCAGAGGCTTTCTGACATTTCCTAGGACAAGAAAAAACAACAAATAGACTAGAAATCTTTAGTAGCTTCGACATAATATTTTAGGTCACAAGGAAGGAACAACAATTTCCCTACTAATTTTGTTAGAATTCACAACCTTAGGAAGAAATTTAAACGAAGTCCGTAAAACAGCCTTGTCCTGATGGAAAATCAGAAAAGGAGTCTCACAAGAGAGAGCAGACAATTCAGAAACTCTTCTAGCTGAAGAGATAGACAAAAGAAACAATACTTTCCAAGAAAGTAGTTTAATATCCAGAGAATGCATAGGCTCAAACGGAGGAGCCTGGAAAGCCTTTAAAACCAAATTAAGACTCCAAGGAGGAGAAATTGATTTAATAACAGGCTTGATATGAACCAAAGCCTAAACAAAGCAGTGAATGTCAGGAACATTAGCAATCTTTCTATAAATTAAAACAGAAAGAGCAGAGATGTGTCCCTTCAAAGTACTTGCAGACAAACATTTATCCAAACCATCCTGAAGAAACTGTAAAATTCTAGCAATTATAAAAGAATGCCAAGAGAATTTATGAGACAAACACCATGAAATATAGGTTTTCCAAACCGATAATAAATCTTCCTTGAAACAGACTTACGAGTCTGTAGCATAGTATTAATCACTGAGTCAGAGAAACCTCTATGACAAAGCACTAAGCATTCAATTTCCACACCTTCAAATTTAGCAATTTGAAATCCTCATGGAAAAATTACCCTTGAGACAGAAGGTCTGGTCTTAATGGAAGTGGCCAAGGTTGGCAACTTGACATCCGGACAAGATACGCAAACCAAAATCTGTGAGGCCATGCTGGTGCTATCAGAAACACATGCGATTGTTCCATTATGATCTTGGAGATCACCCTTGGAAGAAGAATTAGAGGCAGAAAGATGTAAGCAGGTTGGTAAAACCAAGGAACTGCTAACGCATTCACCATCTCCGCCTGAGGATCCCTGGACCTGGAAAGATATCTGGGAAGTTTCTTGTTTAGATGGAAAGCCATCAGATCTATTTCGGGAAGACCCCACATCTGTACAATCTGAAAAAATACATCTGGATGGAGAGACCACTCTCCTGGATGTAAAGTCTGACGGCTAAGAAAATTCGCTTCCCAATTGTCTACACCTGGGATATGTATTGCAGAAATTAGACAGGAGTTGGATTCCGCCCAAGAAAGTATCCGAGATACTTCTTTCCTCGTTAAAGGACTGGGAGTCCCCCCCTGATAATTGACATATGCCAAAATTGTGATATTGTCTGTCTGAAAACTAATGAATGATTCTCTCTTTAATAGAGGCCAAGCCTGAAGAGCCCTTAAAATAGCACGGATTTCTTAAA
The DNA here is from genome assembly GCF_027579735.1 of Bombina bombina. NCBI lineage: Eukaryota > Metazoa > Chordata > Amphibia > Anura > Bombinatoridae > Bombina > Bombina bombina. The sequence continues at coordinate 485,766,242 of NC_069504.1, read as the reverse complement.
TATTGATTGGTAACCTTGCATCTTGAGGATTCCAAACTCCTTGTGCTGTCAGAGACCCCCAGACAGCTCCCCAACTTATGAGACTTGCATCTGTTGAAATCACAATCCAGGAAGGACGAACAAAAGAGGCCCCTTGAATAATCCGTGATGGTCCAACCACCAGGACAGAGAGAGTTGTATGTTGGGATTTAAGTATACCAACTGTGATATCCGAGTATAATCCCTGCACCATTGATTCAGCATGCAAAGCTGCAGAGGTCTCATATGAAAGCGAGCAAAGGGGATCGCGTCCGATGCTGCAGTCATGAGACCTAAAACTTCAATGCACATAGCCACTGAAGGGAATGATTGGGACTGAAGGTTTCGACAGGCAGAAACCAATTTAATTTGTCTCTTGTCTGTTAAGGACAGAGTCATGGACACTGAATTTATCTGGAAACCTAAAAAGGTGACGCTTGTCTGAAGAATTAAGAAACTCTTTTGCAAATTGATCCTCCAACCATGTCTTTGAAGAAACAACACAAGTTGATTTGTGTGAGATTCTGCTAAATGAAAAGATTGAGCCAGTATCAAGATATCGTCCAAATAAGGAAACACCGCAATACCCTGCTCTCTGATTACAGATAAAAGGGAACCGAGAACCTTCAAAAAGATTCTTGGAACTGTCGCTAGGCCAAATGGAAGAGCGACAAATTGGTAGTGCTTGTCTAGAAAAGAGAATCTCAGAAACCGATAGTGGTCTGAAGATATACATCCTTTAAGTCTATTGTGGACATGTAATGACCTTGCTGGACAATAGGCAGAATAGTCCTTATAGTCACCATCTTGAAAGTTACAAAGTGATTCAAAAACTTCAAATCCAGAACTGGTCTGAAAGAATTTTCCTTCTTCAGGACAATGAATAGATTGGAATAAAAACCCAGACCCTGTTCCAGAAGTGGAACTGGTACAATTACCCCTGAAAGCTCCAGATCTGAAACACATTTCAGAAAGGCTGAAAAGCCTTTCTGAGCTTTTACAGGATTTGTTGGAACGTGAGAGAGAAAAAACCTTCTCACAGGAGGTCTTATTCTGAAACCTATTCGATACCCTTGAGAGACAATATTCTGAATCCAATGATTCTGAACAGAACCGGCCCAAACGTCTTGAAATAATTTCAATCTGTCCCCCACAAGTAGAACTGGATTGAGGACCGGACCTTCATGCAGTTTTGGGGGCTGGCTTTGGTTTCTTTAAAGGCTTGGATTTATTCCAACTTGAAGATGGCTTCCAATTGAAGCCAGAGTCCTTAGGGGAAAGAGTGGTTTTCTGTTCTCTATTCTGACGAAAAGGAATGAAACCGACTAGAAGCTCTAGCTTTACCCTTAGATTTTTTTATCTTGGGGCCAAAAAACTCCCTTCCCCCCAGTAATAGTGGAAATAATAGAATCCAACTGAGAACCAAACAAATTTTTACCCTGGAATGATAGAGATAGTAACCTAGATTTAGATACCATGTCAGCATTCCATGATTTGAGCCATAAAGCTCTTCTAGCTAAAATAGCCAAAGACATATTTTTAACATCAATCTTGATTATATTAAAAATAGAATCACAGAGAAAATGATTAGCATATTGAAGCAATGCTAGACAAATCAGAATCTTTTTCCCATTGTGCTAAGCTATCCAACCAAAAAGTTGATGCAGCCGCAACATCAGCCATAGAAATGGGAGGTCTGAGAATATAGCCAGAATGTAAATAAGCTTTCCTTAGACAAGATTCAATTTTCCTATATAAAGGATCCTGAAAGAAGTACTATATTCCTTAGGAATAGTAATACTCTTGGCAAGAGTAGAAATAGCCCCATCAACCTTAGGGACTTTTTCCCAAAACTCAAAATTAGCCACTGGCAAAGGGTACAACCTTTTAAACCTAGAAGAAGGAACAAAAGAAGTACCAGGCTTAGACCATTCCTTAGCAATCACATCCGAAATAGCATCAGGAACAGGGAAAACCTCAGGAGTAATCACAGGAGGTTTATAAACAGAATTTAAACGTTTAGTGGATTTGTTATCAAGAGGACCAGACTCCTCAATATCCAAAGTAACCAATACTTCTTTCAACAAAGAACAAATATACTCAATCTTAAAAAGATAAGTTGATTTATCAATGTCAATATTTGAAGCAGGATCTTCTGAGTCAGAGAGATCCTCATCAGAAGTGGATATATCAGTATGTTGTCGGTCATTACAAAATTCATCAGTATCATAAGAAGTTTTAAAAGACCTTTTACGTTTATTAGAAGGCGGAATAGCAGACATAGCCTTCTGTATCGCATCAGCAATATAATTTTTCATATCACCAGGGATATCATGTACATTAGATGTTGAAGGAACAACAGATACTCTGTACTAATACTAATAGAAACATTTTCGGCATGCAAAAGCTTATCATGACAACTGCTACATACTACTGCCGGAGATATAATCTCTGCTAGCTAGCCTTACAACAGATACTTAGCTTTGGTAGAACTGTGTTCAGACAGCATGGTTCCTACAGCAGCTTCTGAGACAGGATCAGATTGAGACATCTTGTTATATGTAAAAGAAAAAATAACATTTAAACAAAAATATCTTATTTCCTCATATAGCAGTTTCAGGAATGGGGAAAAAATGCAAATGCTAAAATAGGCAAAAATAAATAGCATAGCCCTCTGAGCGTAAAGAAGGCAAGGAGCATAATGGTAAGTGGGGTAAAATAAAACCAAATTTTTTTGGTGCCAAGTATAACGCATGATGCAAAAGGATGTATAACAATTTTTTGGCACCAACAAACATCCGGAAATGACACAACTCGTGTCATAACAGACACAACTTTGCGCCAAACAACCTGGCGTCAGCTAAGAAGCAGGAAATGATGAACTAGAGTCATCATAGACGCACATTCACGCCAAGAATGACGCAATAAATAACAGCATTTTGCGCCCTCGCAAGCATAGATTTGCCCACAATTTTTTAAGGAAAAACAGTCAAATAGGAAAAAAAGACTAAACCCCAGGTAAGAAAAAATAAAAAAAAATATATTAAAAAATCCTAAAAAATGATTCCCATACTGAAACTGCTAGACTGCAAAGGGAAATATACATAGACCTGACTCATGGCAAATATAAGTAAACACATATATGTAGAACTTTATAAATATACATAAAGCGCCAACCATAGTTGAGAGTGTCTTAAATAATGATACATACTTACCGAAAGACACCCATCCACATATAGCAGATAGCCAAACCAGTACTGAAAACTATCAGCAGAGGTAATGATATAAGAGTATATTGTTGATCTGGAAAGGGAGGTAGGAGATGAATCCCTACGACCGATAACAGAGAACCCTTGAAAAGATTTCCCGTGAGAGAAACCATAAAACCAATAGGCGATACTCTCTTCACATCCCTCTGACAAAAACTGTACTCTGAGAGGAATTGGGCTTCAGAATGCTTAGAAGCGCTTATCATAGAAGAAATCATAAAAATCAAGCACAAACTTACTTCACCACCTCCATAGGAGGCAAAGTTTGTAAAAGTTTGTTGTGGGTGTGGTGGGAGGTGTATTTATAGGCATTTTGAGGTTTGTGAAACTTTGCCCCTCCTGGTAGGATTGTATATCCCATATGTCACTAGCTCATGGACTCTTGCCTATTACATGAAAGAAAAGGGCTTCCTTAGATTTGTTTTTAATCAACACTATTTGGCCATGGTAGGTTTTGTTTAAAGGGAGAGTAAAGTCAAAATGAAACTTTAAGATAGGTTTGGATAAAGTATGTCATTTTAAACAATTTCCAATTTACTTCTGAAATCTAATTTTGCTTTGTTCCCTTGGTAATTTTTTTTGGGAAACATATCTTGGAAGGCTCAAGAGCAGAAATGAGCTTCTGGAAGCTGCTGATTGGTGGCTGCACATTGCTGTCTCTTGTCATTGACTCACCTGGTGTGTTTAGCTAACTCCCAGTAGTGTGTTGCTCCTACAACAAAGGATAGCAAGGGAAATTTTACAGTAGAAGTAAAATGGAAATTTGTTGAAAATTGTATGCTCTAAATCATTAAAGACAAATGTTGGGTCCCTTTAATAAATCTGCCAGTGCCTTGCCTGATATTAATATTCTGTGCTTCAAAAATCTTAAGGAAATGCTTATCTATATTAGGTGCAATACTAATCTTTTTAGGGATTTCTGGGCAAGGACATTCATTATTTCTTCTTCCCCTATTTATAGGTTTGCAGATGTAATAATAAATATATTTAGCCACCATTTCAGATAGGCACCATTTATGTAGTCAATCAGTACTATACATATTTAAAGGGACATAAAAGGTTGTCAGTCTGCTAGGCTACAGCTTCAGAATACTACCATGTGTATGGTTGCAGGTCCTATCTCAGCACTATTAAAGGCACAGATGGGTAATTTGTGTGTCCTGTGCACAAAACATACCTACCAATCAGCATCCCTGCATAGGGTATGTGCATAGATATATTAGTAGTTGGGGACCAAGTCAATAGTTTTATTGCAATGGTGCCAGTTTGCCAATAGGAGTTATTGTTGTGGCATAGGCCATAGTTTATAGAGAGGAGATATCTTTTGTAGCTCCTATCTACAGTACATTTGTATTTGTTTCTACAGGGATTAGAAGTTGTGTTGTACAGGATATAGGCTTCTGCTGTAGACACTGACACATGGCAATGTTAGTGGATCCTGCCTCTGTGAAAAATAGCTATTGAGGGTCAGGGTTGCAAGGGTTACAGCCTGGGGTAACACGCTGTTTGTACTGCATTGCTGTGTGTTCCCATGGGATTTTCTTAAAAACATAATTTATGTAAGAACTTACCTGATAAATTCATTTCTTTCATATTAGCAAGAGTCCATGAGCTAGTGACGTATGGGATATACATTCCTACCAGGAGGGGGCAAAGTTTCCCAAACCTCAAAATACCTACAAATACACCCCTCACCACACCCACAAATCAGTTTAACGAATAGCCAAGAAGTGGGGTGATAAGAAAAAAGTGCGAAAGCATATAAAATAAGGAATTGGAATAATTGTGCTTTATACAAAAAAATCATAACCACCACAAAAAAGGGTGGGCCTCATGGACTCTTGCTAATATGAAAGAAATGAATTTATCAGGTAAGTTCTTACATAAATTATGTTTTCTTTCATGTAATTAGCAAGAGTCCATGAGCTAGTGACGTATGGGATAATGACTACCCAAGATGTGGATCTTTCCACGCAAGAGTCACTAGAGAGGGAGGGATAAAATAAAGACAGCCAATTCCTGCTGAAAATAATTCACACCCAAAATAAAGTTTAATGAAAAACATAAATAGAAGATTCAAACTGAAACCGCTGCCTGAAGTACTTTTCTACCAAAAACTGCTTCAGAAGAAGAAAATACATCAAAATGGTAGAATTTAGTAAAAGTATGCAAAGAGGACCAAGTTGCTGCTTTGCAAATCTGATCAACCGAAGCTTCATTCCTAAATGCCCAGGAAGTAGAAACTGACCTAGTAGAATGAGCTGTAATCCTTTGAGGCGGAGTCTTACCCGACTCGACATAGGCATGATGAATTAAAGATTTCAACCAAGATGCCAAAGAAATGGCAGAAGCTTTCTGGCCTTTTCTAGAACCGGAAAAGATAACAAATAAACTAGAAGTCTTTCGGAAAGACTTAGTAGCTTCAACATAATATTTCAAAGCTCTAACAACATCCAAAGAATGCAACGATTTCTCCTTAGAATTCTTAGGATTAGGACATAATGAGGGAACCACAATTTCTCTACTAATGTTGTTGGAATTCACAACCTTAGGTAAAAATTCAAAAGAAGTTCGCAACACCGCCTTATCCTGATGAAAAATCAGAAAAGGAGACTCACAAGAAAGAGCAGATAATTCAGAGACTCTTCTGGCAGAAGAGATCGCCAAAAGGAACAAAACTTTCCAAGAAAGTAATTTAATGTCCAATGAATGCATGGGTTCAAAAGGAGGAGCTTGAAGAGCCCCCAGAACCAAATTCAAACTCCAAGGAGGAGAAATTGACTTAATGACAGGTTTTATACGAACCAAAGCTTGTACAAAACAATGAATATCAGGAAGATTAGCAATCTTTCTGTGAAAAAGAAGAGAAAGAGCAGAGATTTGTCCTTTCAAAGAACTTGCGGACAAACCTTTATCTAAACCATCCTGAAGAAACTGTAAAATTCTCGGAATTCTAAAAGAATGCCAAGAAAAATGATGAGAAAGACACCAAGAAATATAAGTCTTCCAGACTCTATAATATATCTCTCTAGATACAGATTTACGAGCCTGTAACATAGTATTAATCACAGAGTCAGAGAAACCTCTTTGACCAAGAATCAAGTGTTCAATCTCCATACCTTTAAATTTAAGGATTTGAGATCCTGATGGAAAAAAGGACCTTGCGACAGAAGGTCTGGTCTTAACGGAAGAGTCCACGGATGGCAAGAGGCCATCCGGACAAGATCCGCATACCAAAACCTGTGAGGCCATGCCGGAGCTACCAGCAGAACAAACGAGCATTCCTTCAGAATCTTGGAGATTACTCTTGGAAGAACTAGAGGCGGAAAGATATAGGCAGGATGATACTTCCAAGGAAGTGAAAATGCATCCACTGCCTCCGCCTGAGGATCCCGAGATCTGGACAGATACCTGGGAAGTTTCTTGTTTAGATGAGACGCCATCAGATCTATTTCTGGAAGTTCCCACATTTGAACAATCTGAAGAAATACCTCTGGGTGAAGAGACCATTCGCCCGGATGCAACGTTTGGCGACTGAGATAATCCGCTTCCCAATTGTCTATACCTGGGATATGAACCGCAGAGATTAGGCAGGAGCTGGATTCCGCCCAAACCAGAATTCGAGATACTTCTTTCATAGCCAGAGGACTGTGAGTCCCTCCTTGATGATTGATGTATGCCACAGTTGTGACATTGTCTGTCTGAAAACAAATGAACGATTCTCTCTTCAGAAGAGGCCAAGACTGAAGAGCTCTGAAAATTGCACGGAGTTCCAAAATATTGATCGGTAATCTCACCTCCTGAGATTCCCAAACTCCTTGTGCCGTCAGAGATCCCCACACAGCTCCCCAACCTGTAAGACTTGCATCTGTTGAAATTACAGTCCAGGTTGGAAGAACAAAAGAAGCCCCCTGAATTAAACGATGGTGATCTGTCCACCACGTTAGAGAGTGTCGTACAATCGGTTTTAAAGATATTAATTGAGATATCTTTGTGTAATCCCTGCACCATTGATTCAGCATACAGAGCTGAAGAGGTCGCATGTGAAAACGAGCAAAGGGGATCGCGTCCGATGCAGCAGTCATAAGACCTAGAATTTCCATGCATAAGGCTACCGAAGGGAATGATTGTGACTGAAGGTTTCGACAAGCTGAAATCAATTTTTGACGTCTCTTGTCTGTCAAAGACAGAGTCATGGACACTGAATCTATCTGGAAACCCAGAAAGGTTACCCTTGTCTGAGGAATCAATGAACTTTTTAGTGAATTGATCCTCCAACCATGATCTTGAAGAAACAACACAAGTCGATTCGTATGAGATTCTGCTAAATGTGAAGACTGAGCAAGTACCAAGATATTGTCCAAATAAGGAAATACCACAATACCCTGTTCTCTGATTACAGACAGAAGGGCACCGAGAACCTTTGAAAAAATTCTTATAGCTGTAGCTAGGCCAAACGGCAGGGCCACAAACTGGTAATGCTTGTCCAGGAAAGAGAATCTCAGGAACTGATAATGATCTGGATGAATCGGAATATGCAGATATGCATCCTGTAAATCTATTGTGGACATATAATGCCCTTGCTGAATAAAAGGCAAGATAGTCCTTACAGTTACCATTTTGAACGTTGGTATCCTTACATAACGATTCAATATTTTTAGATCCAGAACTGGTCTGAAGGAATTCTCCTTCTTTGGTACAATGAAGAAATTCGAATAAAACCCCAGCCCCTGTTCCAGAACTGGAACTGGCATAATTACTCCAGCCAACTCTAGATCTGAAACACATTTCAGAAATGCTTGAGCTTTCACTGGATTTACTGGGACACGGGAAAGAAAAAATCTCTTTGCAGGAGGTCTTATCTTGAAACCAATTCTGTACCCTTCTGAAACAATGTTCTGAATCCAAAGATTGTGAACAGAATTGATCCAAATTTCTTTGAAAAAACGTAACCTGCCCCCTACCAGCTGAGCTGGAATGAGGGCCGCACCTTCATGTGGACTTAGAAGCTGGCTTTGCTTTTCTAGAAGGCTTGGATTTATTCCAGACTGGAGATGGTTTCCAAACTGAAACTGCTCCTGAGGATGAAGGATCAGGCTTTTGTTCTTTGTTGAAACGAAAGGAACGAAAACGATTATTAGCCCTGTTTTTACCCTTAGATTTTTTATCCTGTGGTAAAAAAGTTCCTTTCCCACCAGTAACAGTTGAGATAATAGAATCCAACTGAGAACCAAATAATTTGTTACCCTGGAAAGAAATGGAAAGTAGAGTTGATTTAGAAGACATATCAGCATTCCAAGTTTTAAGCCATAAAGCTCTTCTAGCTAAAATAGCTAGAGACATAAACCTGACATCAACTCTGATAATATCAAAAATGGCATCACAGATAAAATTATTAGCATGTTGAAGAAGAATAATAATATTATGAGAATCATGATCTGTTACTTGTTGCGCTAAAGTTTCCAACCAAAAAGTTGAAGCTGCAGCAACATCAGCCAATGATATAGCAGGTCTAAGAAGATTTCCTGAACACAGATAAGCTTTTCTTAGAAAGGATTCAATTTTCCTATCTAAAAGATCCTTAAACGAAGTACCATCTGACGTAGGAATAGTAGTACGTTTAGCAAGGGTAGAAATAGCCCCATCAACTTTAGGGATTTTGTCCCAAAATTCTAATCTGTCAGACGGCACAGGATATAATTGCTTAAAACGTTTAGAAGGAGTAAATGAATTATCCAAATTATTCCATTCTCTGGAAATTACTTCAGAAATAGCACCAGGAACAGGAAAAACTTCTGGAATAACCACAGGAGATTTAAAGACCTTATCTAAACGTTTAGATTTAGTATCAAGAGGACCAGAATCCTCAATTTCTAAAGCAATTAGTACTTCTTTAAGTAAAGAACGAATAAATTCCATTTTAAATAAATATGAAGATTTATCAGCATCAACCTCTGAGACAGAATCCTCTGAGCCAGAAGAGTCATTAGAATCAGAATGATGATGTTCATTTAAAAATTCATCTGTATAAAGAGAAGTTTTAAAAGATTTTTTATGTTTACTAGAAGGAGGAATAACAGACATAGCCTTCTTGATGGATTCAGAAACAAAATCTCTTATGTTATCAGGAACACTCTGAACATTAGATGTTGATGGAACTGCAACAGGTAATGGTACATTACTAAAGGAAATATTATCTGCATTAACATGTTTGTCATGACAATTAATACAAACAACAGCTGGAGGAACAGCTACCAAAAGTTTACAGCAGATACACTTAGCTTTGGTAGTTCCAGCACCAGACAGCGATTTTCCTGAAGTATCTTCTGACTCAGATGCAACGTGAGACATCTTGCAATATGTAAGAGAAAAAACAACATATAAAGCAAAATTGATCAAATTCCTTAAATGACAGTTTCAGGAATGGGAAAAAAATGCGAAGGAACAAGCTTCTAGCAACCAGAAGCAAAGAAAAATTACTTAAATAATGTGGAGACAAAAGCGACGCCCATATTTTTTTAGCGCCAAATAAGACGCCCACATTATTTGGCGCCTAAATGCTTTTGGCGCCAAAAATTACGCCACGTCCGGAACGCCGACATTTTTGGCGCAAAAGAACGTCAAAAATGACGCAACTTCCGGCGACACGTATGACACCGGAAACAGAAAAAAAAAATTTGCGCCAAAAAAGTCTGCGCCAAAAATGACGCAATAAAATGAAATAAAAGGTAAGAAAAATGATTGATTCAAATGCATTATCCCAAATATGAAACTGACTGTCTGAAAATAAGGAATGTTGAACATCCTGAGTCAAGGCAAATAAATGTTTGAATACATATATTTAGAACTTTATTAAAAAAGTGCCCAACCATAGCTTAGAGTGTCACAGAAAATAAGACTTACTTACCCCAGGACACTCATCTACATGTTTGTAGAAAGCCAAACCAGTACTGAAACGAAAATCAGCAGAGGAAATGGTATATATATATATATATATATATATATATATAAGAGTATATCGTTGATCTGAAAAGGGAGGTAAGAGATGAATCTCTACGACCGATAACAGAGAACCTATGAAATAGACCCCGTAGAAGGAGATCATTGAACTCAAACAGGCAATACTCTCCTCACATCCCTCTGACATTCACTGCACGCTGAGAGGAAAACCGGGCTCCAACCTGCTGCGGAGCGCATATCAACGTAGAATCTAGCACAAACTTACTTCACCACCTCCATAGGAGGCAAAGTTTGTAAAACTGATTTGTGGGTGTGGTGAGGGGTGTATTTGTAGGCATTTTGAGGTTTGGGAAACTTTGCCCCTCCTGGTAGGAATGTATATCCCATACGTCACTAGCTCATGGACTCTTGCTAATTACATGAAAGAAAGCTCCTTCAAGGACACAGCTTTCTGTATATATACTGGGATGAACCAATTGAATAGTTTGCAAGCTTATGGAATAATAGAATAAACATAGGATTTTTACACTATATGCCACAATCACACAACAAATATGCAGGCTTACTTCATCCACATATTCTGGCGTTGTTGTTTTTTTAGCCTAAGATTCTCAAATTGTCTCACTTCTTACAAACAAGTTAAAGTATATCATTTTCCCAAATACTTGAATTTGAATTTATATTGTTGATTTTTGGGAGAGACCAAAAGTTATTTGGAATATTAAATGTAGTAAATTACTTGTGCTTAGCATGCACAAAATGTCAAGGGCTACACAGCCATTGGAGACACTTGGGTTGTCTATAGTCCATGGTCACGATGAATTGTCTGCTTCATTACAAGCCAATCTTGGCATTATTAGAAAACACGCGTGATCTGATGATGCCCCAATAGGAACGGAAATAAACACCTTTGTTGGGCTGCTTTATGGTAATGGATAAGTGCCAGTAATGTTTATAAACTCTACCCTCTAACAGATCATACTTCCATTATAGGGTTACAGTTGGTGAGTATATATTTAGAGGAATACACAAATGTTTGTAAAATCAGACCATGCAGATATTTGGAGACAAAAAATCAGAATCAAGCAAACTAATCCCATTGGTGTCACAGACATGGACCCTATTTTATCAATGTAGAGACTAAATTGTGGGCTGCAAAAGTTTTAAAGATGTGGTGCTTTTTTATGTGCAGGGTCCATATGGAAGCAACAATGTCTGGTATCAACCTATGCTTACTCTTGATAGTGTTGGCACCTGTTCAGCATAGTAGATAATTTTACACTTGGGCCCTGTGGCTGTCAGCATTAGGTTGGTCAGGCTTTTGTGCTGCTGAGCAACTTTCTGCCTTTAACTGAGGGTGCAATTGTACTTCCTGCAGCTGTGGTCATCTCAGAATAACTAAATGTGTGCTGCAGTTCCTTACTTGTTATCTTATTTGTTGCTGTGCTCTGGGATGATATTGGCCTCTCCTACTGGTTATATATGCAGGCCTGCCCTTGAGTGTGAGTCCTCCTGATTGGAGTGGTTTTACTGCACAAGGTGATTATGGGCCTTCAGTTCCTGTGGATTTTTAGCAGTTTACTTGTCTTCATTGTCTTTTACTCTATGTTGCTTGTGTGTTACTTCCTGAGAAGATGTTTGCATTATGCCAGTTATCTAACTTCACTTGCCTAGGTCTATAATCAAAGTCGTGAATGTGCGTTTTGATTATTATGATTTTTATGTTTTAAAATACAATTTTTCCTATAACCATTATAGTATTCTGCCCATAACATGATGACATACACTAATTAATTTTCAACAATTTGCTGCTTAAAGGATATTGTACTGTAAAATGTTCTTTAATGCACTACCAAGGATCTATTTTACCTAGAGAGTATTAAAGGGATAATGTACAGTAATTCTTATCCCTTTTAAAGTGTTCCTAGTGATCTATTTCACTTGCTAGAGTATATTACATTTTTAGAGATAGCTCCTTTACCTTTATTTTGTAAAAGCTGTTTTTGTTTGTTGTATTCCCGCCTATAATGAAAATGTCATTCTTATTGTGATGGTAAATCCAAGCGTTTCAAAACTAAAAATAAAGGCCACCTTCAGTCATTAGCTTTAAAAACTGATGAAAAGGTGCCTTTATTTCCCTGCTGCTTCATGGCTAAGTCTAGCGGCTCTGGCGGTCCACATCACTGCTTATTATTTTAATGCCGATTGGCCCACATGGCTATTGGCTAAGAAGTGGAAACGTTACCTTATTGAAAAAAGTGCTGTGCGCCGTCAGAGCCGCTTAGCTAAGTAGCGTAGCCACGGTGAAATAAAGGCACCTTTTCAACCGTTTTTTTTTTTTAAACTGATGAATGAAGGTGGCCTTTATTTTTAGTACTGTTTATAGAAAAGCTATGTAAACAAGAAACTGCAAAAAAAATACACTCCCAGTGGAGGGTTAGAGAGAGGTATTAAAATGTTAATTTACAAATGCTCTCTCTAAGTACTTTTGTGTAAACAGATAAGACAATGAGGCCATTGTACATAAAGATAAAGAAAATATATGAGTGTGTGTTATCCTTAAAAATGTGCTTTCAATTAGGAAAAACAGCTATTTCACGTAGACAAATAAATTATAGGAGCAATTTCACATACATTTTATACACTGCAGCTAGAATGACATGTCACTGTAAACTCATTAAAAGAAGACCAGTTTTACAGTACAAGCCCCTTTAAATTGTTTACAAACTGTTTTATTAGCTTATGCATGATGCAAGTTAGATCTTAGTAATTTATACCACAAGTCAAAAGAAGTTGCAGGTTTTTTCCCTCTATATTTAAATATTTATATAATGTATATTTGCCAAACAATATGGACGGTATTTAGAGATGGATGAAAGTAGATTAAATGGATAATGTTTAGATCTTTAAAAATCTTACAGGTGTGTGGGAGATGGGGGCAGCAGAGCAGCAAACCTTTCCCCTTTTTCTTTTGTGATTATTTTTTTTTCAGCAATCGCTATGTATTTGATACCTACGCGTTTTCTAGTATCCATGTGAAATAGTTAATATGGCCATGAAGGTCTCACATTATCTACAGGGAACCAGTAATACTTCACTTTATTTGATGTAGGTGTCAATAGGTAACATGAAATATTTATTATATGCGGTATGTTCGAAATAAAATTAACCTAGATATAAGTTTGTATGCCTATTGCATTGAATATTCTGTATTATTGATAAAATACTAATATATAAAATCTCAAAAAAATTTTTTACAGATTATTTACCTTTATTTTCTCATTTGCAATAGATAATGTTGTTTGTTGAAACTTCTACCTATACTGAAAATATGAATACTGCAGTATTCTCTATAGAAAAGCTACATAAACAATACATAAAATAAGCCTCTCAGTGATGGGTGGGAGAGACAGGCATTGGTCTTTGCTTTTCAAAAGAATACCAAGGAAACAAAGTAAATTTTATAACAGAAGAAAATTGGAAAGTTTTGGGGGTTTAAGTCCCTTTAAAGGACCATTAATTAGATTAGATTTTCCTACAAATTTGTTAACAAATGCATGATAACAAGTCAATGCAAAAGCACTTTGTCTAAATTTTAAATGAGTAGATGATTTTTTTCTGAAAAAAAGTTAGTTGTTTTCCTTTACCTTCATCACGTGACAGCATCAGCCAATAGCAAAAGGCATATATGTACATACGGTAAATTCTTGCACATGCTCAGTAGAAGTTGGTGCCTCAAAGTGTGCTTATAAAAATATTGTGCACATTTTGATAATGGAAGCAAATTGGAAAGTTGTTCACAATATTGTGCTCTATCTGAATCAGGAAACGTTAATTTTGACTTGTTACTTTAATTCTCTGGAAGGTGGTATAACAAATAATTGGGAACTAAGGGGAAACCAAAGTTACAGTAAAACATCCCTTTAAGATGATATCTCCCAGTTATGGATTTATTTATATTATTTATTCTCAGTTATTTCATCATAGCTCTCTTTACCGTCTTTTATTGTGTCAGGCAAAGCAGTCCCTGTGCACATGTGTTTAAAAGGTATGTCTGACACCCAGGAGATGTAGAGTAGATGAATGAGAGGTCATGTGGTTTCCTGGTTTTAGTTTTTCATTTCATTTGGCTACCTCCATTTGGCTTTAAAGGCTGGATGGAGTAAAACATAATTTATGTAAGAACTTACCTGATAAATTCATTTCTTTCATATTAGCAAGAGTCCATGAGCTAGTGACGTATGGGATATACATTCCTACCAGGAGGGGCAAAGTTTCCCAAACCTCAAAATGCCTATAAATACACCCCTCACCACACCCACAATTCAGTTTAACGAATAGCCAAGAAGTGGGGTGATAAAAAAGTGCGAAAGCATATAAAATAAGGAATTGGAATAATTGTGCTTTATACAAAATCATAACCACCACAAAAAAAGGGCGGGCCTCATGGACTCTTGCTAATATGAAAGAAATGAATTTATCAGGTAAGTTCTTACATAAATTATGTTTTCTTTCATGTAATTAGCAAGAGTCCATGAGCTAGTGACGTATGGGATAATGACTACCCAAGATGTGGATCTTTCCACACAAGAGTCACTAGAGAGGGAGGGATAAAATAAAGACAGCCAATTCCTGCTGAAAATAATCCACACCCAAAATAAAGTTTAACGAAAAACATAAGCAGAAGATTCAAACTGAAACCGCTGCCTGAAGTACTTTTCTACCAAAAACTGCTTCAGAAGAAGAAAATACATCAAAATGGTAGAATTTAGTAAAAGTATGCAAAGAGGACCAAGTTGCTGCTTTGCAGATCTGGTCAACCGAAGCTTCATTCCTAAACGCCCAGGAAGTAGAAACTGACCTAGTAGAATGAGCTGTAATTCTCTGAGGCGGAGTTTTACCCGACTCAACATAGGCAAGATGAATTAAAGATTTCAACCAAGATGCCAAAGAAATGGCAGAAGCTTTCTGGCCTTTTCTAGAACCGGAAAAGATAACAAATAGACTAGAAGTCTTACGAAAAGATTTCGTAGCTTCAACATAATATTTCAAAGCTCTAACAACATCCAAAGAATGCAACGATTTCTCCTTAGAATTCTTAGGATTAGGACATAATGAAGGAACCACAATTTCTCTACTAATGTTGTTGGAATTCACAACTTTAGGTAAAAATTCAAAAGAAGTTCGCAACACTGCCTTATCCTGATGAAAAATCAGAAAAGGAGACTCACAAGAAAGAGCAGATAATTCAGAAACTCTTCTGGCAGAAGAGATGGCCAAAAGGAACAAAACTTTCCAAGAAAGTAATTTAATGTCCAATGAATGCATAGGTTCAAACGGAGGAGCTTGAAGAGCTCCCAGAACCAAATTCAAACTCCAAGGAGGAGAAATTGACTTAATGACAGGTTTTATACGAACCAAAGCTTGTACAAAACAATGAATATCAGGAAGAATAGCAATCTTTCTGTGAAAAAGAACAGAAAGAGCAGAGATTTGTCCTTTCAAAGAACTTGCGGACAAACCCTTATCTAAACCATCCTGAAGGAACTGTAAAATTCTCGGTATTCTAAAAGAATGCCAGGAAAAATGATGAGAAAGACACCAAGAAATATAAGTCTTCCAGACTCTATAATATATCTCTCGAGATACAGATTTACGAGCCTGTAACATAGTATTAATCACAGAGTCAGAGAAACCTCTTTGACCAAGAATCAAGCGTTCAATCTCCATACCTTTAAATTTAAGGATTTCAGATCCTGATGGAAAAAAGGACCTTGTGACAGAAGGTCTGGTCTTAACGGAAGAGTCCACGGTTGGCAAGAGGCCATCCGGACAAGATCCGCATACCAAAACCTGTGAGGCCATGCCGGAGCTACCAGCAGAACAAACGAGCATTCCTTCAGAATCTTGGAGATTACTCTTGGAAGAAGAACTAGAGGCGGAAAGATATAGGCAGGATGATACTTCCAAGGAAGTGATAATGCATCCACTGCCTCCGCCTGAGGATCCCGGGATCTGGACAGATACCTGGGAAGTTTCTTGTTTAGATGGGACGCCATCAGATCTATTTCTGGAAGTTCCAACATTTGAACAATCTGAAGAAATACCTCTGGATGAAGAGACCATTCGCCCGGATGCAACGTTTGGCGACTGAGATAATCCGCTTCCCAATTGTCTACACCTGGGATATGAACCGCAGAGATTAGACAGGAGCTGGATTCCGCCCAAACCAAAATTCGAGATACTTCTTTCATAGCCAGAGGACTGTGAGTCCCTCCTTGATGATTGATGTATGCCACAGTTGTGACATTGTCTGTCTGAAAACAAATGAACGATTCTCTCTTCAGAAGAGGCCAAAACTGAAGAGCTCTGAAAATTGCACGGAGTTCCAAAATATTGATCGGTAATCTCACCTCCTGAGATTCCCAAACTCCTTGTGCCGTCAGAGATCCCCACACAGCTCCCCAACCTGTGAGACTTGCATCTGTTGAAATTACAGTCCAGGTCGGAAGCACAAAAGAAGCCCCCTGAATTAAACGATGGTGATCTGTCCACCATGTTAGAGAGTGTCGAACAATCGGTTTTAAAGATATTAATTGAGATATCTTCGTGTAATCCTTGCACCATTGCTTCAGCATACAGAGCTGAAGAGGTCGCATGTGAAAACGAGCAAAGGGGATCGCGTCCGATGCAGCAGTCATAAGACCTAGAATTTCCATGCATAAGGCTACCGAAGGGAATGATTGTGACTGAAGGTTTCGACAAGCTGTAATCAACTTTAGACGTCTCTTGTCTGTTAAAGACAGAGTCATGGACACTGAATCCATCTAGAAACCCAGAAAGGTTACCCTTGTCTGAGGAATCAAAGAACTTTTTGGTAAATTGATCCTCCAACCATGATCTTGAAGAAACAACACAAGTCGATTCGTATGAGATTCTGCTAAATGTAAAGACTGAGCAAGTACCAAGATATCGTCCAAATAAGGAAATACCACAATACCCTGTTCTCTGATTACAGACAGCAGGGCACCGAGAACCTTTGTAAAAATTCTTGGATCCAGAACTGGTCTGAAAGAATTCTCCTTCTTTGGTACAATGAAGAGATTTGAATAAAACCCCATCCCCTGTTCCGGAACTGGAACTGGCATAATTACTCCAGTCAACTCTAGATCTGAAACACATTTCAGAAATGCTTGAGCTTTTACTGGATTTACTGGGACACGGGAAAGAAAAAATCTCTTTGCAGGAGGTCTTAACTTGAAACCAATTCTGTACCCTTCTGAAACAATGCTCTGAATCCAAAGATTGTGAACAGAATTGATCCAAATTTCCTTGAAAAAACGTAACCTGCCCCCTACCAGCTGAGCTGGAATGAGGGCCGCACCTTCATGTGGACTTAGAAGCAGGCTTTGCCTTTCTAGCTGGCTTGGATTTATTCCAGACTGGAGATGGTCTCCAAACTGAAACTGCTCCTGAGGATGAAGGATCAGGCTTTTGTTCTTTGTTGAAACGAAAGGAACGAAAACGATTATTAGCCCTGTTTTTACCCTTAGATTTTTTATCCTGTGGTAAAAAAGTTCCTTTCCCACCAGTAACAGTTGAAATAATGGAATCCAACTGAGAACCAAATAATTTGTTACCCTGGAAAGAAATGGAAAGTAAAGTTGATTTAGAAGCCATATCAGCATTCCAAGTTTTAAGCCATAAAGCTCTTCTAGCTAAAATAGCTAGAGACATAAACCTGACATCAACTCTGATAATATCAAAAATGGCATCACAGATAAAATTATTTGCATGCTGAAGAAGAATAATAATATCATGAGAATCACGATGTGTTACTTGTTGCGCTAAAGTTTCCAACCAAAAAGTTGAAGCTGCAGCAACATCAGCCAAAGATATAGCAGGTCTAAGAAGATTACCTGAACACAGATAAGCTTTTCTTAGAAAGGACTCAATTTTCCTATCTAGAGGATCCTTAAACGAAGTACCATCTGACGTAGGAATAGTAGTACGTTTAGCAAGGGTAGAAATAGCCCCATCAACTTTAGGGATCTTGTCCCAAAATTCTAATCTGTCAGACGGCACAGGATATAATTGCTTAAAACGTTTAGAAGGAGTAAATGAATTACCCAAATTATCCCATTCTTTGGAAATTACTGCAGAAATAGCATTAGGAACAGGAAAAACTTCTGGAATAACCACAGGAGCTTTAAATACCTTATCTAAACGTTTAGAATTAGTATCAAGAGGACCAGAATCCTCTATTTCTAAAGCAATTAGTACTTCTTTAAGTAAAGAACGAATAAATTCCATTTTAAATAAATATGAAGATGTATCAGCATCAACCTCTGAGACAGAATCCTCTGAACCAGAGGAATCATCAGAATCAGAATGATGATGTTCATTTAAAAATTCATCTGTAGGGAGAGAAGTTTTAAAAGATTTTTTACGTTTACTAGAAGGAGAAATAACAGACATAGCCTTCTTTATGGATTCAGAAACAAAATCTCTTATATTATCAGGAACATTCTGCACCTTAGATGTTGAAGGAACTGCAACAGGCAATGGTACTTTACTAAAGGAAATATTATCTGCTTTAACAAGTTTGTCATGACAATCAATACAAACAACAGCTGGAGGAATAGCTACCAAAAGTTTACAGCAGATACACTTAGCTTTGGTAGATTCAGCACTTGACAGCGATTTTCCTGTAGTATCTTCTGACTCAGATGCAACGTGAGACATCTTGCAATATGTAAGAGAAAAAACAACATATATATAAAGCAAAATTGATCAAATTCCTTAAATGACAGTTTCAGGAATGGGAAAAAATGCCAAAGAACAAGCTTCTAGCAACCAGAAGCAATAAAAAATGAGACTTAAATAATGTGGAGACAAAAGTGACGCCCATATTTTTTCGCGCCAAATAAGACGCCCACATTATTTGGCGCCTAAATGCTTTTTGGCGCCAAAAATGACGCCACATCCGGAACGCCGACATTTTTGGCGCAAAATAACGTCAAAAAAATGACGCAACTTCCGGCGACACGTATGACGCCGGAAACGGAAATAGAATTTTTGCGCCAAAAAAGTCCGCGCCAAGAATGACGCAATAAAATGAAGCATTTTCAGCCCCCGCGAGCCTAACAGCCCACAGGGAAAAAGTCAAATTTTAAGGTAAGAAAAATGTTAAATTAAAATGCATTATCCCAAATATGAAACTGACTGTCTGAAAATAAGGAAAGTTGAACATTCTGAGTCAAGGCAAATAAATGTTTGAATACATATATTTAGAACTTTATAAACAAAGTGCCCAACCATAGCTAGGAGTGTCACAGAAAATAAGACTTACTTACCCCAGGACACTCATCTACATATAGCAGATAGCCAAACCAGTACTGAAACGAGAATCAGCAGAGGTAATGGTATATATAAGAGTATATCGTCGATCTGAAAAGGGAGGTAAGAGATGAATCTCTACGACCGATAACAGAGAACCTATGAAATAGACCCCTTAGAAGGAGATCACTGCATTCAAATAGGCAATACTCTCCTCACATCCCTCTGACATTCACTGCACGCTGAGAGGAAAACCGGGCTCCAACTTGCTGCGGAGCGCATATCAACGTAGAATCTAGCACAAACTTACTTCACCACCTCCATCGGAGGCAAAGTTTGTAAAAACTGAATTGTGGGTGTGGTG
Source organism: Bombina bombina (assembly GCF_027579735.1). NCBI lineage: Eukaryota > Metazoa > Chordata > Amphibia > Anura > Bombinatoridae > Bombina > Bombina bombina. The sequence continues at coordinate 485,746,292 of NC_069504.1, read as the reverse complement.
AGGGGTGTATTTATAGGCATTTTGAGGTTTGGGAAACTTTGCCCCTCCTGGTAGGAATGTATATCCCATACGTCACTAGCTCATGGACTCTTGCTAATTACATGAAAGAAATACAAGTCTGTATGTGTGTTGCTTTCCAACACTGTCAAATCTCAACAGAGTATTATCACCCCTAGAAGAAGGGCACAGGCAGGTTCTAAGCAGGAGTTATACCCAAAATCCACAGCGTGTTGCCTATTTACAGCTTCCCTCATGGCAATAGGGTAGTGGAAATTGGATTTATTAAAATATTTTTTCCATCTATAATCCTTCATATTACTCATTATGTCCCAGTCCCAACCATCCATTGAGTAGATACATCATTATCAACTGTGTCAGCCATCCATGGCTACCTGTCCCCTGAGGGATGGCTGGTAGTTGCAGTAATTCTTTTTTATTTAAATATAGGGTATGATCAATAACCTTCCACTTTCTAAATTTGTTAGAGCCTGGTCCCCTTCAGATTTTGTCTTCTTTTTTTTTTGTCTACTTTTTTGCCATCTATTTTATTTATTTATTTATTTTACTCAATTTACCAATTTATCAGTATATAATTTTTTTATTGTTGTCAATTTTAACTAGAATTTTGGAAAGTTTTTTTTCAAAATGTTGTAATTTCATATTTTGGATACATCTTTTGTTCAGATGGTTCCTGGATCTAGGTCCAGTGATTATTCTTACCTCTTTTAACCAAAAATGTACTGGTAATGGTGATTAAACTTTATATTTAATATTTTGAGGACATTTTTTACATAACAAAAGCATATCCCCCAACTGTCCTGATTTTCATGGGACAGTCCCGATTTTAGGGGTCTGTCCCACTGTCCCGGGAAGCTTGCCATCTGTCCCACATTGCCCCGTGCATATAAAAAAAAATTAGTAAAAGCACCGAAATCACTGAAACTCCATAGTTTTGTAAGGTGGGTAAAGGGCTGGGCAAGGATTCCTTCCAAGGAACTCCTGGTCTGACAGCATTGTTTCTTGCCTCCTCGAGTCAGACAAAGCCCATTTTATACATGTAGAGAAGTCTTGATAGAAGAGCATTAAGATTTTTGCAAAGATCTTTATATCAGAATTAAGCAAAGAGATAGGCTGATAATAACCAGGATCAGTTGGAACTTTTCCAGGCTTGGGCAACTCAGAGATGTTTGCTACATTTTGCCACCAATCAGCAAGCACTACCCAGGTGCTGAACCTAAAATGAGCCAGCTCCTAAGAGCTTTCATTCCTGCTTTTCAAATAAATATAACAAGAGAATGAAGAAAAATTGATAATAGGAGTAAATTAGAAAGTTGCTTAACATTGCATGCTCTATCTGGAACATGAAAGAAAAAGATTGGATTTAGTGTCCCTTTAAGTTACTGCATGAATCTTTATTTAATAATTGTGTGATGTTGAAGTTAGATTGAATATATAATATGTAATGCAGGCTGCTTAACAAATTACAGATGCATTATTAGTGGATTGGAATACCACTGAAAAGGTAGCCCGAAAAAAATATATTTTTACCCTGCAAACTGAAATGGTTTGGGATGGGTGATATAGTTAGAGACTAATAGATAGATATAAGAAACTCTTTCTAATTAACACATCCCTTGACAGAATCTTGGCCTGTTAGATACTCACCTAGAATTTTGGATTTATTTAGCAAATCCTAAACAGCATCTGAAGGAAAATGCACCAAATGGTATTATTCAGATCAAGTTGCAGCATAAGCAATAAACATAAATAGTATACCAGCTCTTCATGGTGCACAGTGTGAAAATGTGATAGTGCAGCATTTACGCAGGACAAAGTCATTTCAGAAGGGCTTCCAGGTACTATGCAAGCAATTATTTTTTCAAACGGCCATTGGAAATATCTAGGTGCCACACACTTGTGTTCTGCTGCCATCTATTGGTCATGGCCACTACTTACATAAATGACAGTTTTAATGAAATTATTACAGGAAATTCTCTCATATGCAGGAGGGTCACTGGCAGTAGTTTAGAAGTTTGTATACAAAGATTATTTTGTTAAGTGGAATGGGAAATAACAAGGGTCTTTTATACCTGCTAAACACTTTATCAACTTTTCTGAATGTAATAATTAGGTAAGCTGTGTTATCTGTTTTAATCTTCATGAAGAAAATTGCCCAAAGTGAACCTCCCAACTGCCACTTTGTTATAGGCAGGGCCGGATTGGCCTACCAGCATACCAGGAGATTTCCCGGTGGGCTGCAGCAGCTGGGGCTGGAAAGCTACAATTTAAAGGGCTGACTAATGGATGCAACTGGGTTGTAGAGTGCCTATATAACTTAAATCTGACATTTTTATTTAATACAAAGTAATATTATTTAATTCTGAAAAAAATACTGTGGAGGGAGTGTCCCAGTAACCCCCTTTGAAAAAAATGGTGCATGTGCATTCTACTGACTCAACGGAAAATAGGGCTGGTCTTTATATATTTCCAGGGCTGCTTTTTATTCCCAATCCATCCCTGGTTATAGGTATCTCTCTGTGATTAGAAAGTTTCTTAGTCTATAACAAAAACATTCCCAAAGTTTACAGTCCCAGGTCGGCCCAAACACTTACCAATTAGTCGACTGGATGTTACAGAAGTCCTGGAAGCTTTATGAGCTGATCGTCCTTAGTCTGAATGAAGTAGAAGCAGGGAATTCAGAAGGCTATATATACTTAACATAAAATGTAATGCAAACACAGAACATAGCTAGACAATCAGATATCTGTAGCAGTCATACAGATATGATAAAATATATAATGCAAGCACAGAACATAGCTAGATAATTAGATATCTGTAGCAGTCATGCAGATAATATAAAATATATAATGCAAGCACAGAACATAGCTAGATAATTAGATATCTGTAACAGTCATGCAGATATGATAAAATATATAATGCAAGCACAGAACATAGCTAGACAATCAGATATCTGTAGCAGTCATGCAGATATGATAAAATATATAATGCAATCACAGAACATAGCTAGACAATCAGATATCTGTAGCAGTCATGCAGATATGATAAAATATATAATGCAAGCACAGAACATAGCTAGATAATTAGATATCTGTAGCAGTCATGCAGATAATATAAAATATATAATGCAAGCACAGAACATAGCTAGAAAATCAGATATCTGTAGCAGGCATGCACATAATATAAGCATATTTCATGTTAATTTTAAAAATGTGTTCCTTAAAAGCAAGTGGAAAAATTTAGAAAGATTATAATCATCCATTCCTCATGATTGCTGGGTAGCTTTTTTGTCATTGATTGGTGCAGCAGTTCAACCCATTGTATGTGAAATTTAGTACTGTTTACTCATTTAGTTTTATTGATAATGCTTCAACATCTATTTTTTAAATAACAGCATTTTTGCAATATACTTCCATTAGGAAAAATGCTGCTATTTAAAAGGAAATGCTTCTAGTAAAAGTTATTGCTGTTTTTCAGTGGCATACGCACATATGCTGTGAGGGCCCATGTACCAATACTCAAGCACCACCATCTTCTCATATAGTCAGCAGTGGCTTGTGTGACACAACTTACATTTTCACAATACACACCACTGCCAGCTCTCTGAGCCTGAATACTGGTGCACTGGCACTCACAGCATATGCAAGTATGCCTCTGAAAAACACTTTTACTAGAAGCATTTTTGCAAATGAAATTATATTTAAAATTTAAATGAACCTGTGCACATTTTAATTTTGAAAAGTCTATCCCTTTAATGTTTTAAGCAGTTTGCAGTTCTGTTATCATTACTCATTACATACATTATCTTTACTCTCTTCCTTTGTAACATTTATTTTGCCAAAACTCCACTAATGTTTTTTTTTCTCATGCAAGAAAAGAGGATTATTTAATGTTTTGGTAATTGTCTTTTTTTATTAGAAGACCTAATCAAATTTTTAGAAGTTTAGGCGTTGATAAGGATTCTAATAGTCAAACTTTTTTTTACTTATAAGGTACATTTTTCAGCTTTGCCCTCAGATGTTGGCTACTGCTCTGGACGTGAGCCTATCTTGGCTCTAATACACTAAAAAACATCTAAATGTCACTGAGCTATAAAGTCCAGTAACATGACATCAATAACTTGCCGTGCTTACACTTCCCTCTCATACCAATGTCTCTTCCAGCAGCCATTCCTACCCATACACCAGTGACGTGCAGTGACGTCAGAGGCTGGTGAGGCAGTGGCTAGGATACACCTTTATTCTTTAGATATCCTTTGTTGAAGAAATAACAATGCACATGGGTGAGCCAATCACATGAGGTATCTATGTGCAGCCACCAATTAGCAGCTACTGAGCATATTTAGATATGATTTTCAACAAAGGATATCCAAAGAATGAAGAACATTAGATATTAGATGTAAATTGGAAAGTTATTTAAATTTGCATATGGGTTTCATATGGGTTTCATGTCCCTTTTAAATGGTATCTTGGAAAACTGGTCAACTTAGTATACATCTGATTTTAGTCTAAAAGGATTGTAACAGAAACTCTTGCCAGATAACACAATGCTTGCTCTGATTATGAGATCTAGAAATCCATGCCCATTAAAATATGTTTAAAACATACTTTTTACTTTAATGCTGCAAATTATGCTTATAGATTCTTTCATTATTCAGTAAATATAAAAATGTCTTGATCCAGTGGCGGCTGGTGAAATTAAAAGATGGTGGGGCGCTTGACCCCACCCCTTTAAATAAAGCCACACCATCAGATGGCACTACCAATTCATTAATTAAATAAATAAAAGGTAGACAGAAACACAGAAAAGCACTCAGGGGGAAAGGGAGAGAGAGACGGGGGGAGAGAGACACAGAGGGTTAGAGAGAAAGAGAGAGAGAGACACAATCACACACAGAGGGTTAGAGAGAGAGACACAATCACACACAGAGGGTTAGAGAGAGAGAGAAAGAGAGACACAATCATACACAGAGGGTTAGAGAGAGAGAGAGAGAGAGAGACACAATCACACACAGAGGTTGAGAGAGAAAGAGAGAGACACAATCACACACAGAGGGTTAGAGAGAGAAAGAGAGAGAGAGACACAATCACACACAGAGGGTGAGAGAGAAAGAGAGAGACATGATCACACACAGAGGGTTAGAGAGAGAGAAAGAGAGAGAGACACAATCACACACAGAGGGTGAGAGAGAAAGAGAGAGACACAATCACACACAGAGGGTTAGAGAGAGAAAGAGAGAGACACACAATCATACACAGAAGGTTAGAGAGAGAGAGAGAAAGAGAGACACAATCACACACAGAGGGTTAGAGAGAGAGACACAATCACAAACAGAGGGTTAGAGAGAGAGAGACACAATCACACACAGAGGGTTAGAGAGACACATAAGGGATGAGAGTCAGAGGGGGAGGAAGAGAGACAGAGAGAGAAAGAGACCATGGGGAAGAACAACACATAAGGAGAGAGATGGATAGATAGATAGAGAGACACACACACACACAAGGGGGGGGGAGAGGGACCACTGCATTTTTAAGTAATAAAACAGCAGAGCTACATAGAGTTCAGAAAGTGAGTCTATAATTTAGTGTGAAGTACAGAGGCAAGCTGCTAAGTTAGTGGGTGTAAAGTTTGAGTAAACAAAATACAAAAACGATCCTTTGCTGTAAAAGAGTAAAAAAACACTAAACCACATTCATTAAATTATCATTTTCACTAACAGAATCCCTTTCAGTAAAATCTTACTTTAATAAGATGTGGCTGAAACACTGCTCTCTCTGCCTCTCTTCCTGCTCTGTAAGGATTCAGGAAGTGACAGTGGCACATTCCACTGCACTTAGAGGGGAAGAATAGAACTCTCTTTTTCACTTTAGCAAAGCTAGCAGCTTCACAGGACAGCAACAAAATATATGAAAGTTGTTTTTTTCTGTTTTTGTTTTGTTTTATATGATTTAACATCCAGCCCCAACCCTAAGTTCCACTTACTAATGCCTCTCACTGGATTGGTTCAGCCCAAATAGGACTGCCTCAAATAAGAAGTTAATGGGCCATGCAATGATCTTAACCACTTGCATCCAGTAGGTGGCGCAGCATGTTGTGTAATGGTGGGCAGACCTGCTTGAGCCTCTCCATTGCACAACATATAGCTGTGAGAAAAAAAAATGCTGGGGGGAAAAAAATTACAATTTTTTTTTTAAAAAAGCCAATAAAAAAATATATATTTTTGCCCATATGAGAGGTGAAGCACTGCCTCACCTGCCTCTAGTGACTGCACATCATTGCCATACACATCTATTGTGTGCATCTTGATGAAACATCTAATACCGGGTAAATATAGCCCACCAAAAAGTAATTTGTACATGATTTGTGGTGTGTTGGAGATGTTGTGCCTACAGCCAGATTTAAAATAGAATAAGTTGTAGTCATGAGTAATCAGGGCCGCTGTCTAACTACTGTGTACAGGTGGCCCTCGTTTTACAACGGTTCAATTTACACCGTTTCAGAATAACAACCTTTTTTTCCAGTCATGTGACTGCTATTAAAAAACATTGAGAAGCAGTGCATTTATTAAAATAGCCAGTAGGTGGAGCTGTCCGCTTGTGTTGCAGCAAAGCCAAGCAAGCTGAAATTAATCAGTTTAACCAGACCTGCTCTATCGAGCAGATTTCAAAGGAACAATATCTTCCTGTCAATAAATCAGTAAAAGATTGGAATGCATAGAAAGAACTGTTTGCAGAAAAATGCAAGTTTAGTCTGTGTTGTGTCATTATTTTATTAGGTTTATAATGCTGTTTAGCAAATGTTTTTGTTTATTTAACTTAGTTTAATTATATATTCTGTGTTGTGTGATAATTGTATTATGTTTATAATGCTGTTTAGCATTTAAAGTCTTCATTTCAAAGCTTTAAAAATAATGTATGAGGTGTTACTTATTACAATTTTGAGAGGGGCCTGGAACCTAACTCCCTCACTTCCCATTGACTTACATTATAAACTGGGTTTTAATTTACAACAGTTTCGATTTACAACCATTCCTCCTGGAACCTAACCCCGGCGTAAACTGAGGGCTACCTGTATTCATTGTTTGTGCTAAGTTTTCTCCTGCATTTATTCTCTCCAGAGATTTGTCTGCTTACAAGGGGCCGTCGAACTGCAAGTGTGAGAGCTGATACATACTGTCGACTATACTCACTGAGTGTGGATCACTTTAATGAAGTCCTTGAGGAGTACCCTATGATGAGGAGGGCCTTTGAGAGTGTTGCACTCGACCGTCTGGACCGTATTGGTAAGTATTAGTGACATATTATTGTTCCACTATAGATGGCTTTTAACCCAGTATACCTATATCTTCTATTCTGTTAAAAAGTGAATTTAAAAGGTTGGCTGTAGAATAGTATCACTGTGCTCGCAGTAGAAAAGGTTGGTGACATCTTAAAAATAAAAGGAAATACCCATGTACAATTATAACAGCATCAGATAGACAGAATAGAAACAGAATAGAAAAATTCTCTCCTTTTTTGCATGGTGTCTCTTACCACATTGTCAGTCCACAATAGAACACACAATGTTATCCCTCTCAGGGGTGGAACTACGGTCTATCTATTCATACAAAATCATTATACACAGCAGCATGTATATTATTACTATTGCTTACTATTGAGTTATCCTTGGGGGCCCAAACATTTTTTTGCACCAGGGCCCTCTGTTGAGTAAGTCTATTACTGATCCCTCTAAATATATCACCTTCCCTCCATATCCCTGTAATAATAATGCTTAGATAGGAATAAATATACAATTATGCACCTCTAAAGGTTATACAATGAGCCTCTAAATCACTGGTTGCCAAAGTTGACAGTACTGCCCCACTGGGGGCAGTGGGATTGCTATGGGGGCACTGATAGGCATGATAGATGGAAGGGGGGGACTGGGATTATCATAGGTAAGGAGTGTAAGAGGATGTTAGTGGGTCCCTTCTAGCTCAATGATCATTAGTTGCACTTTAGTCTAGATCAGTGCCCCTAACTAGAGCACAGGTGAAATAATCAGGTGATCAGTAACCATGGTTACTAACCTTCTCTCACCCATCATCTGATTACGTCACCTGATAAAGATATCATGGAAATCTGACTTGTTAGTTAGGGGCACTTAAAGGTACAGAAAAGTCAAAATTAAATTTTTATGATTCAGATAGAGTATGCGATTGTAAACACATTTCCAATTTACCTCTGTTATCAAATTTGCTTTGTTGACGACTAAACCTAGGTATGCTAAAAAATCTTAAATGGACACTTAACCCAATTTTTTTTCTTTCATGCTTCAGATAGAGCATGCAATTATAAGTAACTTTCTAGTTTACTACTATTATCATTTTTTCTTCGTTCTCTTGCTAGCTTTATTTAAAAACCAGGAATGTAATGCATAGGAGCGGGCCCATTTTTGGTTGAAAACCTGGGTTATGCTTGCTTATTGGTGGGTAAATGTCAGTCTCTAATAAGCAAGCGCTATCCATGGTGCTGAAACTAAATTGGGTTGGCTGCTAAGATTTACATTCCTGCTTTTAAAATAAAGATAGCAAGATAATGAAGAAAAATTGATAATAGGAGTAAATTAGAAAGTTGCTTGAAATGGCATGCTCTATCTGAAGCATGATAGAAAAAATTGGGTTCAGTTTCTCTGAGTGTGCATGTGTCTATAGCAGCAGTATTTATAGAAATGTTATAGATAGTTACAAACATTGTTGCAAAGACTGGTGCCAGATGGCTTAAGACATGCATGCTCTTGAGTTCACATAGGATTACCCTTTAACAAAGGATACCAAGAGAACTAATCAAAATTGATAATAGATGTAAATTGGAAAGTTGTTTACAAGTTAATTATCTATCCAATCAATTTAATTTTGACTTTACTGTCCCTTTAAGAACTGGAGTTGAGAAACACTGGTCTAGAAGTGAAACAACTTTTCTTTTATTGGGCATTTTACCAGTCTCTGCTTTTAAGTCTTTTCCTTTGTTTACCAGTGTTGTACATTAGCACATTGTGTTAACATTAACTGTACAGGTCGGGAATTAGTAGTAGTATGTAGTAGCTGGAAACATAGCAAGAGACATGTTGTGCCCGTCTGAGTAGCTTTGCACACAGTCATCTGACAATGCTTTTTCAAGTCTTCTGTCACCAGAAATAAACTGTGCTGTGTGCACTACATGAGACTTTGGTAAGTAGGATAAATTGCATAAATGCTATAAGCAAAGAAATTAACTTCAGATTTCTAGACATGGTGATTTAAGACATAAAACCAGACACTGAGAAACTGGTTTTATTTTTATCAAGCTAATCTATCACCTTAACATAAATGAATGTTGAAGTAATTACTAAATGTGGTATATAACACTCCTGCACAGTGACTATTAAAGTTAAAAAAGGTTATATAACAATATCAAGATATTTTAATTAATGAAACCAACATATTACCTTTAATATTTTGCATGTAAGCTAGGGGAGAACTGATGGTTAGTTAATGGAACCAATGAGACGAGGGCTGGAAATGTTTAAGAACCACTGCTCTAAATACTTGTTCTTGCAACTGTATTGGATTAATCATGGGAGAAAGGAGTTGTAATTCTTGAGTGGTCCTTGGGATAATTTTTACATCCTAGTAAAAAAATTTTGTATCTTAATGAGTCATACAAACATTGCCTCTTTGACCTGGTCGATTGATTTTTTTTTTTTTAAACAAAGATTTACAAGAGTGTGAGGTAGAGCTTTGCAGATGGATCCTTCGTGAGGATCTGAATGCGAAAGTAGGATGTTACTTGTTTTGTTCGGATCTTTTCATAGCTGGATTGATTCTAGTGAGGGATCACCACATCTGTGCAAATCCAGATCTTAGTGTGGGGATCACTCAAATCAATCAGGCCATGATCCAAATGCACATTCCTAGTGTGAAGTAAACAAACAGCAAACATTCTCTTGTACAAAAATGTTGATTGCTCAGAGCAGGTCCATTTTTCTGACCGGCCAAATCAAGCTTTTGTACCAAATGTATAAATGATCTGCTACTGTCAAATAAAATGTGCGTTCTCCTAGATACTCTGTCACTGGAAAATATTGCAGAGGTATGAGCCAAGAATGATATTGCATTCAGTTTTCACATGAGAAAAGAGATTCAAGGCTACTAGAAAAACAAAATCTCTGAGTGGGCTGAAACCATTCCTCATTAATGAGTCAGGAAATGGAGGCATAGCCTCATGGGATACAGTCTTTTTAGACCTGCCATTGAGAACCATTTAAGTGTTATAGGCTTTCAACTTCCTCTTTAAGATCTGAAAAAAAGAGAACTGCATTGAACAAGCTTTTGGCCTGATCTGTATAAAATACAAACCATTTATCATTTTCTTTCACGTCAACATGAAGGGACAAATAATAAATAAGAGGAAGAATTAGACTTCTGAGAAGAACTAAGAGAGGTCCCCAGACCCTGACCAGTGCTTCCTGTGACAACATAGAAACTGAAAAACACAACCCACAAATCATTCACAAATAGCTATTGTACAGTCAACTCATTTGACAGCATTAGGAGAAAGGAAAGTATAGCAGACAAAAGGGAATAGTCAGAAGCTGATATGGAACACTCTCTATGTGATCAAGTGACAAAAGCTGAGAGCAATGTTACAACATAATAATGCTGTTTTGAGAGAAGCAGAACCTCTTAAATCACTGTGCACTGAATGGACACTGTGTTTTCACTCTGCATACAGAGAGCAACCCAGAAATATACAAAAATACACAAAGTGCATTAATAAATGTGCACAAATAAAATAGTAATAACATAAATAATTCTACGGTGAAAGAAGTTTTTTTGGTGCAAACATAATCACCCCATAGCCCCACATGTGACATAACACATGCGCACACTGCTAGGTGCTCTGGAGCTGATAGGGACCTTAGGAAAAAAAGGGTCATAAAGTGCACAGTAATAAAGCAAGGAAATTCCCTAAAATTCTCTGACAACCTTGTCTGGGGTATGATACGAAGAGATTCAACGCTTGCTCTAGCTGGTGAGAGAGGTTACTTTATTCTTTTGTCTTTGACAAACATCTCAAATGAGAGCTACAACCCAAACTACCTCAGATAATAATAGGAATGGAGCTTAAACTGTAAGATTGTCATCTGTGGCCCTTTACTTTAGTTATCTATGGGAATAGAGACCATTTAGAAAGAGATATTAAAAATCCCTTTATACATATCCTTTCTAAATCCTTGAGATCTTTATTTCAGCTTATGGACTGTTATCTTTCTTCAATTCCAACAAAAAGTTTTTAGTAGTCTGTAGACTCTATAGACATTGTTAATTGACCCCAAAACCAACATTCTGATGTACAACTGGGGCAATTGTAGTAATACAATTTGTTACTTGTAACAAGGTTTTGGCCTCCTGGCAGGCTACAAATAGGCTTGTACTTGGTAGTGTTTTGTTATGTTCATGAGTTGACCATAACAATAAGATTAATGGAATAAATAAAATAGTGCCAATATAGCATAATTCAATCTCAATATTTTACAGTATGCATGAAATTGTTCTTTCATGGTTCAGATAGAGCATACAATTTTAAACAACTTACCAAATTACTTCTATTTCAATTTTACTTAATTTTCTTGGTATTCTTTGTTGAAGAATCAGCAGTGCACTACTGACAGCTGAACACATCTGGTGAGCCAATGGCAACAGAGATATAAGTGCAGCAACCAATTACCAGTTAGCTCCCAGTAGTGAATTGCTGCTCCTGAGCCTACCTAGGGATAATCTTCAACCAAGGATATCAAGAGAATAAAGAAAATTAGAAAATAGAAGTTAAATTGGAAAAAATTACATTATCTATCTGAATCATGAAAGACAATGTTTGGGTTTTATATTCCTATAACATAGTAGATAAGGTTGAAAAAAAGACTGAAGTCCATCGAGTTCAACCTATACAAATCTAAAATACTTACAAAAAGCTCCAGTTAAGCTTAAATAACCCCACTAAAAGGTGACTCATTTAATACTAGCAATCATATCCATGAATTTTGTTTATATACAGAAATGTATCCAGACTATTTTTAAATGTATCTAGGGTATTGGCATTCACTACCTCCTTTGGTAATGAGTTCCACAATTTGATTGCTCTTACAGTGAAAAAAAATTTCCGTTGCAGGAGATTAAATCTCCTTTCCTCCAACCTTAAATTGTGACCTCTTGTCAGAAACAATTTCCTAGGAATAAACAGAGCTTCTGCGATCTCTGAATATGGGCCTTGAATATATTTATATAAAGTAATCATGTCACCTTTCAAGCGCCTTTTTTTCTAAAGAAAACAGACTCAGTTTGGCTAGCCTCTCCTCATAGGTTAATTTATCCAATCCCCTTATTAGCTTTGTGGCCCTTCTCTGAACTTTTTCTAGTTCTGCAATATCTTTTTTTGTGATCGGTCCCCAGAACTGCACTCCATACTCAGGGTGAGGTCTTACCAGGGCTTTATATAGTGACAGAATTTTGCTTTCCTCCCTTGAATTAATGTCTCTTTTAATACATGCTAGTATCTTATTAGCCTTTGAAGCCGCTGCCCTGCATTGTGCACCCATCTTTAGCTTGTTATCTATTACTACTCCCAAATCCCTTTCCTCCTCTGTTTGGCTAAGTCTTGTCCCATTTAAAAAAATATGTATTTGGAATACTATATAAAAGTAATAAAGCATGAAAAATAAATACCCAATAGAATAGTACATTTATTTATGTAGCAGCATTATTCAAAATATAGCATGCAAATCTGCTTTGCACAGTATATTGTTAAGTAAAAAATATTGATGCCATTATAATTATTTTTCATTTTAAGGCATATTTATTATTGTTGCCATTTTCAGGGAAGAAGAACTCTCTGCTTCTCCACAAGGTACAGCACGACCTCCGCTCTGGGGTGCTCAACTACCAGGAAAATGAAATAATTCAACAGATTGTGCAGCATGACCGTGAAATGGCTAAGGGACCTCATGGACTACAATCTGAGGGCGATTCAGCATCAACACCTCCAACTCCAGTTATCTGGACTCCACTTGTACGAGCTCCTTTGCAGGCAGCGGCTGCCACAACATCTGTAGCAATTCCACTTGCCCATTCTCATCTGTCAGCCACTATTTTTAGGCCTCCTGCCTCTGCATTTGGTGGAATCACACATGGATCACGCCAAACACATAGAGCTCCACTCATCACACACCTTAAAGGAGTAGAGGTGTCCATGCCTCAGCAGTCTGTGTACCATGTACATCAGCTGGCAGGATTTTCTGCAGCTGCCTGTGTTAGTCCTGGACCAGTGACCTACCCAGAAAGTAAAGTAAAACATCAACTACCCTCTTCCTGCTCACCACCGGCTGAAGTTGATTCTTTGCAATGGACAGCATGCACAGGCACCTCCCCCATTTCCCTTAAACCCAGACTATCACAATCAGACCAGCAGTTCCCTCCTCACTCATTGGAACAATGCCAAAACCTACAGACTTACTTACCAGGGCCCTCCATACCAAAAGTGTCTGGGCCCTTATCAGTGTTGCTCACTCAGCGCCAGGTATCAGACTGTCCTGCAAGCTGCCCTTCAACTCTCCGCCCTAGACCAATCAGGACTAATCAAGAATGTGGTTCTTCACGATCTCTGCTCCTCCCATACACTACAGCCATGTCCCCTCAGTCTAGTGGCTGTGCTGCTGTCCCCCTCAATCGGCTCAGACAGGATGGCAGACCCATCTCTGTGTCTCAGCCCTCCTTACCACATGCACCAGCAACAAGCTCCCCCTTCTTTCCCCAGCAGTTCCCCCATGACTTCTCCCTGCGTATAAAGAGTGGCAACCCAGAAACAGTGACCAATGTGACTTTGCCAGAAAAGGGACCAACGGAAGTAGAATTTGGAGCATGGGATAGTGGAAGAGAGGAGCACCCATTCCACTCAAAACTGCCTTGTAACCTTTGACCTTGCTCATTGCTAGAGATCTGCATAGTATTACTCCTCACCATTATAGATCAACAGTTTATGAACTGTTCTTCCTGCAAACATGGTCAGGGCATCAGTCTACAAACAGTATCTGTACTTTTGAGATATGAAAGAACCTCTTTATTTTTTATACACCATATGCTGTAAATATAGTTGGCTCAGGGGAAATGGGATCAACTACCATTTTTTCTTAGATAGGGTTTGGAATTATAGCGTAGCCTCTAGTGTACTAAATTATAAAACAGCAAGGGATTTAACAATACTTGTTAGCCATAATGCTATGCTAAAAATCATTTTTAAATTTTAAACAAGGTAGAAAATGTACTATAATGCTATCCCCAATGAGTTTCTGCCATGGAATTCTGTTTCTCAAACCACAGCTTCCTGAGATCAACCTTAGCTAATGAAGTGCATAAAGAACCAGTAGTTTGCAGATCTTTTAGCAATGAACAAGAATAAAAGGAATTGTTTTGTTGCATTGACATTCTGTGAATATCCCCTTCCGTTAGGACTGGAGGAGCTATCTATCCCCATGCAATAAGGCAGATGCGAAGCCTTGATGCTCTAATCTTGCAACTCTCACATTTGAAACATGGCGTGGGCAATGCATTGGTTAGAAATGCAGTGAAACTGTGCAGGCTCCTCTGGAAGTGAAGGGGTTAGTCCTTTTTCATCATCTATAGATCAGTTTGAAAGCACATTATAGGAAAACAATTCCATCTTATGAGTGTGTTTTGTGTGAATGTGTGTGTGGTCACATAGAGGGACATCAGGGCAAGATCCAGGCATTTTGCCTGTATAAGCAATATTATGTAACATATTCAGAGTCCTTGTGCCTTCACTTCCGAGTAGCATCCATGGGACAGGCATCTGCTAGTGTCTACTAATCCAGAAAACCTGTAATATGGGATGTTTGCCATAGCTTCAGTATGAGTCCTGCTGATTCCCAAACCCAATCTTTTCTCATAGCAATAAGGCACTGCCCTGGAATAATCAGTTTTTGGGCAGAGCCTTGTATTGGAACATGCAATATCGTTGCTGTATTACAAATAAGGGTGTGACCAGCTAATATTTTGTCTCAAACTGTTGCACATTGACTTAATACTGAGCGCATTACTTGTGGTGACACAGATATGGTCAACCAATCACTTTACAGTAAGGAGATTCAACATTTACTAAGTGGTCTTTCTAGTGTCACCAATATCTATATTTTCTAGTGACCTCTAGAATAAATTAGCTGTATTAAATAAAAAGAACTGAGAAGGTTACTTAGTGAATTTTGCACAGTGGCAACTTATACGCCATTTTTTAAGGAGAGAACTGAGCAATAGCAAGAACTCATAGATTACATAAACCAACAATAATAGCCAGTTAAAGTAATTCAACACTTGAACCAACAGACTTTGTTTTCAGTTCTTAAACGCCTGATGTAGGTTGTAGTTTACTAGATGTATCCCTTCTCTTAAAATTTTAGATAACCTTTACAAGTACAAAAATGTATTTGGATGGGTCATAAAGTATTTTGCACCGCTTACTTTTCCACCATCACAGATATGACTGATCTATCCCTTTGTAATGCATCATGTATAGTGAGGCATAACCCAGTGTCAGATGGGGAAATCAAGGGTGCCAGATTATAACATAATCTACCTGTATGGAGGGAATGTATACAAACAAATAGTATAGATACAGTCCAATAAGATTAGCTGAATGATAGAAATCTAGACAATTTATTTCAAGGCATAAACAAAAAGGAAAAGGTTTAATTCAGTGTCATAATAATAATAAAATAATATAGCCATCAGAGAGTTGAACTTTTTCCATATAGAAAAAATAAATAAAAATAAAAACACCATTTCTGATCATATATTTTGCCAATACCCTCTGCATTTTATAGGGGGTTTCTATCTGGTTCTTTTTTGTAATAAACTATTTAAATTATATAAATATAAATATATATATAAACACAATTTCTGGATTATTTTTTTTCATAAATAAACTGTGTGGAAACTTATCTGGAAATTTGATTATTAAATAACACCAAAGAGTTTGACGTAAAAATAAATAACTAAATAAGATGCACACTGGTAGAAGGTAAGAATGGTGTCTCTGTCTAGAAGAATACTGTCTGGTAATAAGTAATAATGCTGTCATTCAAAACCCTAGCAAATTATGTTTTACTGCTGATAATATAGGTTAAAGGAATTATTCAACCATCTTAAAGGGACAGCTAACACCTAGAGATTGCAATATAACATATATAGTTATGCATAGTAAAACAACTTTGCAATATACTTTATTTTTTTTGCCCCTTTCCATGTAATTCCGTTTTGAAAATTGTGGATTTTATTACTTTCCGTCCTTGAAATGCACCCTAACTTATAAAGGCTAACTCTGCTATATATAATGTCCCTAATTGGCTTTAACTGTTAATAACTGCAAAACAATTCATTTTATATGAACAGATTGACCATGGATAGCCTTGTTGTCTGTAAACTCAAGCCCAGATTGGCTCCTCTATATAAGGCAAGTGGTGGGTGGATTTTGGCAATTAACAAAACAATTGCAACATACATGACATTAATTTGATTTAAAAATGTTTAGACTGAATATGTTAATGTATTGTAATTACAAGGTGTTTAGTATCCCTTTAAACACCAGTACTAAAGAACAAGCTGGGGTTTTGTACCCTGAGAGTCTCTTGTGGTTAATATGTTTACTATTAACCATCCGCAGCACAGTTGTCTAAACTATAATATGTATTTTGTACATTATTTATGACATTATCATGCAATCATTTATTTCAATATGTATCACAGTGCTGGTGCCCCTAGACACTACTCAGAAGCTCTGTGATGTCCTATTGTGCCTGGTAAGGTCATCACTAACATGTTTACGCACTACCCACAAACATATATCTACTTAAACAACTAGTTAAACTAATTGTATAAGGAATACAATAAAGTTTGTAGCAATGAATTCCACAAAATTAATATCAATATTACTCCAAGGAAAATTGTTTAGGATAAACACTCTAATTTAAAAAGTTCCATACCATTCATACTTTAAATCTTTATTATTTAAACTAGGAACACACATTCACACAGTAGCAGAAGGATGTTAAAAACACTTAAACCTAGTTTTAAGGTAAGGATTAGAGGTTCAAATATTCATTCACAATTAGTAAACATGGGCCCACTGATATTACAATATAGAGTAAGCTAAGCCCTTACAATCCGAGGGCTGGATTACTTTTAAATTTTAAGCATCTAATACAGTGGGCACCAGGATTAAGTATCTGTTATTGTTGAACCATAATATCTAATTTACAACTTAGGTAAGCAATTTAAAAAAAGGCAGACAGGAGAGACACGACTGCTCCTGCTGGACCCCTCAGCAAGGGGTCCAGCAGGAGCAGCCGTGTCTCTCCTGTGTTATCCCACATACAGTTGAATTATACAAGTAATGAATTGTACAGAACACAGAATGTAAGATGAACCATGAAGGTACTCCTCAGGCAGGCACCGAGCGATCTGCTCCCATAGAGACTAAAACAGATTTGACAAAATTCAAGTGGCCTATGTATTTTGTCACATGAAAGAATTAACTCATATTATAATTTCTTTCATGTAATTGGCAAGAGTCCATGAGCTAGTGACGTATGGGATATACAATCCTACCAGGAGGGGCAAAGTTTCCCAAACCTCAAAATGCCTATAAATACACCCCTCACCACACCCACAATTCAGTTTTACAAACTTTGCCTCCTATGGAGGTGGTGAAGTAAGTTTGTGCTAAGATTTCTACGTTGATATGCGCTTCTCAGCATTGTTGAAGCCCGATTCCTCTCAGAGTACAGCGAATGTCAGAGGGACGTGAAGGGAGTATCACTTATTGAATACGATGATTTCCCTAACGGGGGTCTATTTCATAGGTTCTCTGTTATCGGTCGTAGAGATTCATCTCCTACCTCCCTTTTCAGATCGACGATATACTCTCAATTTACCATTACCTCTACTAATAACTGTTTTAGTACTGGTTTGGCTATCTGCTATATGTGGATGGGTGTCTTTTGGTAAGTATGTTTTTATTTCTTAAGACACCTCAGCTATGGTTTGGCACTTTATGTATTTATATAAAGTTCTAAATATATGTATTGTACTTATATTTGCCATGAGTCAGGTTCATGTATTTCCTTCTGCAGACTGTCAGTTTCATATTTGGGGAATATAAACATCTTTTAAATATGAAATTTATTTCTTACCAGGGGTTTAGTCTTTTTTTCAATTGACTACTTTTTGCAAATTGCGGGCGTTATTAGGCCCGCGGGTGCGACAAATGCTTAACTTTATTACGTCATTCTTGGCGCGAAAATTTTTTGGCACGGAAAAGTACGTCTACAACGCAAGTTCGTCACTTCCGGCGTCATACGTGATGCCGAGATCTTTCACACTGTTGCGTCATTAGTGACGCGAGTGTGTCATTTCCGGTTATTTTTTTGGCGCCAAAAAAGTTTCGTTACGTTGTGCGTCATACTTGGCGCCAAACTTTTTTATTATTTCAATACCCCATTGATGTTTGCCTCTTGCTTTTTTCTATCAGAGGGCTATGCTATTTGCATTTTTTCCCATTCCTGAAACTGTCATAAAGGAAATAGATAATTTTGCTTTATATGTTGTTTTTTTATCTTACATTTTGCAAGATGTCTCAACTTGATCCTGCCTCAGAAGCTTCTACTGGAACATTGCTGCGTGACATCGGTTCAACCAAAGCTAAGTGCATTTGTTGTAAAATTGTAGAATTTATCTCGCCGAAATGTCATTTGTATTAGTTATCATGATAAACTTTTACATGCAGATAGTGTATCCATTAGTATTAGTACATTGCCAGTTGCAGTTCCTTCAACTTCTAATGTGCATGATATACCTGTAAATTTAAAAAAAATTGTTTTTTCTATTCTGAAGGCTTTGTCTGCATTTCCACCTTCAAATAAATGTAAAAGGTCTTTTAAAACTTCTCATTTAGTTGATGAAATTTCAAATGACCAACAACATAATAATTTATCCTCTTCTGATGAGGATCTATCTGATTCAGAAGATCCTTCCTCAGACATTGACACTAACAAATCTACTTATTTAGTTAAAATTGAGTATATGCTTTCTTTATTAAAGAAGTGTTAATTACTTTGGATATTGAG
Organism: Bombina bombina; assembly: GCF_027579735.1. NCBI lineage: Eukaryota > Metazoa > Chordata > Amphibia > Anura > Bombinatoridae > Bombina > Bombina bombina. The sequence continues at coordinate 485,727,065 of NC_069504.1, read as the reverse complement.
GCAACCAGTCCTCTTGACGTTCAGTCTAATAAACATTTAAATGCTGTTTTTAAACCTCCTGTGGTTTCTCCAGGGGTTTTTTCCTATTCCTGAGGCTATTTCTGATATGATTTCTAAAGGAATGGAATAAGCCAGGTACTTCTTTTCTTCCTTATTCAAGGTTTAAAAAATGGTATCCTTTACCAGAAAAATCTATAGAGTTTTGGGAAAAGATCCCCAAAGTTGATGGGGCTATTTCTACTCTTGCTAAACGTACCACTATTCCTATGGAAGATAGTACTTCCTTTAAGGATCCTTTAGATAGGAAGCTTGAATCTTATCTAAGGAAGGCCTATTTATATTCAGGTCATCTTCTTAGACCTGCAATTTCTTTGGCTGATGTTGCTGCTGCATCAACTTTCTGGTTGGAGAATTTAGCGCAACAGGAGTTGGATTCTGACTTATATAACATTATTCGCTTACTGCAATATGCTAATCATTTTATTTATGATGCTATTTTTGATATTATCAAAATTGATGTTAGATCCATGTCTTTAGCTATTTTAGCTAAAAGAGCTTTGTGGCTTAAATCTTGGAATGCTGATATGACATCTAATTCTAGATTACTATCTCTTTCTTTCCAAGGTAATAATTTATTTGAGTCCCAGTTGGATTCTATTATTTCAACTGTTACTGGGGGAAAGGGAGTGTTTCTGCCTCAGGATAAAAAACCTAAGGGTAAATCTAAGGCTTCTATCTGTTTTCGTTCCTTTCGTCAGAATAGAACAAAAATTCAATCCTTCCCCCAAGGAATCTGCCTCCAATTGGAAGCCTTCCTCAAATTGGAATATATCCAAGCCTTTAGGAAACCAAAGTCAGCCCCTAAGTCTGCATGTAGGTGCGGCATTCATTACAGCTCAGCTGGTAGGGGGCAGATTAAGGTTTTTCAAGCATATTTGGATAAATTCTGTTCAAAATCTATGGATTAAGAGCATTGTCTCTCAAGGGTATTAAATAGGATTCAGAGTAAGACCTCCTGTGAGAAGATTTTTTCTCTCACATATCCGGTTAAAGCTCAGGCTTTCCTGAAGTGTGTTTCAGACCTGGAGTCTTCAGGGGTAATCATACCAGTTCCTCTTCTGGAACAAGGTTTGGGGTTTTATTCAAATCTATTCATTGTCCCAAAGAAGGAAAGAATATTCAGACCAGTTCTGGATCTGAAAATTTTGAATCGTTATGTAAGAGTACCAACTTTCAAGATGGTGACTATGAGGACTATTCTGCTTTTTTTGTTCAGCAAGGACATTATATGTCCACAATAGACTTGCAGGATGCATACCTTCATATTCCGATTCATCCAGAACATTATCAGTTTCTGAGATTCTTTTTTCTAGACAAGCATTACCAATTGTTGCTCTTCCATTTGGCCTAGCAACAGCTCCAAGATTCTTTTTAAAGGTTCTGGGTGCCCTTCTCTCTGTATTCAGAGAACAGGGTATTGCAGTGTTTCCTTATTTGGACGATATCTTGGTACTAGCTCAGTCTTTAGGTTCTGCAGAATCTCACACAAATCAACTAGTGTTGTTTCTTTGGAAACATGGTTAGAGGATCAATTTACCAAAGAGTTTCTTGATTCCTCAGACAAGGGTCACCTTTTTAGGCTTCCAGATAGATTCAGTGTCCATGACTCTGTCTCTAACAGACAAGAGACGTTTAAAATTGGTTGCAGCCTGCCGGCACCTTCAGTCTCAGTCATTCCCTTCAGTGGCTATGTGCATGGAAGTTTTAGGTCTCATGACTGCAGCATCAGACGCGATCCCCTTTGCTCGTTTTCACATGAGACCTCTTCAGCTTTGTATGCTGAATCAATGGTGCAGGGATTATACAAAGATATCACAATTAATATCCTTAAATCCCAATGTACGACACTCTCTGACATAGTGGATAGATCACCATCGTTTAGTTCAAGGGGCTTCTTTTGTTCGGCCAACCTGGACTGTGATCACAACAGATGCGAGTCTCTCAGGTTGGGGAGCTGTTTGGGGATCTCTGACAGCACAATGGGTTTGGAAATCTCAAGAGGCGAGATTACCAATAAATATTTTTGAACTCCATGCAATTCTCAGAGCTCTTCCGTTTTGGCCTCTGTTAAGAGAGAACCGTTCATTTGTTTTCAGACGGACAATGTCACAATAGTGGCATATGTCAATCATCAGGATGGGACTCACAGTCCCCAAGTTATGAAAGAAATATCTCGAATACTTGTTTGGGCGGAATCCAGCTCCTGTCTAATCTCTGCGGTGCATATCCCAGGTGTAGACAATTGGGAAGCGGATTATCTCAACTGCCAGACTTTACATCCAGGGGAGTGGTCTCTCCATCCAGATGTGTTTTCTCAGTTTGTTCAGACGTGGGGTCTTCAAGAGATAGATCTCATGGCCTCTCATCTAAACAAGAAACTTCCCAGATACCTGTCCAGGTCCAGGGATGTTCAGGCGGAAGCAGTGTATGCGCTGACACTTCTTTGGTGTTATCATCCTGCTTACATCTTCCCGCCTCTAGTTCTCCTTCCAAGAGTGATTTCCAAAATCATCATGGTACAATCATTTGTGTTGCTGGTGGCGCCAGCATGGCCACACAGGTTTGGGTATGCGGATCTGGTTCGGATGTCCAGTTGCCCGCTTTGGCCACTTCCGTTACGGCCAGATCTACTATCTCAAGGTCCGTTTTTCCATCAGGATCTCAAATCATTAAATTTGAAAGTATGGAAATTGAACGCCTAGTTCTAAGTCATAGAGGTTTCTCTGACTCTGTGTTCTTCTCATAAATTTTCTTGGCATTCTTTTAGAATTCCTAGAATTTCACAGTTTCTTCAGGATGGTTTGGATAAGGTTTTGTCTGCAAGTTCCTTGACAGGACAAATCTTCACTCTTTCTATTTTTATTTCACAGAAAGATTGCTATACTTCCTGATATACACTGTTTTGTACAGGCTTTAGTTCGTATTAAGCCTGTCATTAAATCTATTTTCTCCTCCTTGGAGTCTTAATTTGGTTCTGAAGGCTTTACAGGCTCCTCCATTTGAGCCTATGCTTTCTTTGGGCATTACATTACTTTCTTGGAAAGTGTTGTTCCTTTTGGCCATCTCTTCTGCTAGAAGAATTTCCGAGCTATCTGCTCTTTCTTGTGAATCTCCTTTTTCTGATTTTTTCATCAGGATAAGGCGGTTTTGCAGACTTCTTTTGAATTTTTACCTAAGGTTGTGAATTCTAACAACATTAGTAGAGAAATTGTTGTCCTTTCCTTGTGTCCTAATCCTAAGAATCCTTTGGAAAGATCCTTACATTCTTTGGATGTGGTGAGAGCTTTGAAATTTTATGTTGAAGCTACTAAGATTTCAGGAAGACTTCTAGTCTATTTGTTATATTTTCATAGGAAAGGTCAGAAGGCCTCTGCTATTTCCTTGGCCTCTTGGTTAAAGCTTTTGATTCATCAAGCTTATTGGAGTCGGGTCAAGCCCCGCCTCAGAAAATTACAGCTCATTCTACTAGATCAGTCTCCACTTCGTGGGCTTTTAAGAATGAAGCTTCAGTTGATCAGATTTGCAAAGCAGCAACTTGGTCCTCTTTGCATACATTTACTAATTTCTACCGTTTTGATGTATTTGCTTTTTCGGAAGCAGTTTCTGGTAGAAAAGTTCTTCAGGCAGCTGATTCAGTTTGATTCTTCTGCTTTTGATTTAAGTTTTTTTTCTTTTAATTGGAAATAAACTTATTTTTTTGGGTTGTGGACTAATTTTTTTCAACGGTATATGGCTGTTGTTATTTTATTCCCTCCCTCTCTAGTGACTCTTGAGTGGAAGACTCCACATCTTGGGTATTGATATCCCATATGTCACTAGCTCATGGACTATTGCCAATTACATGAAAGAAAACATAATTTATGTAAGACCTTACCTGATAAATTCATTTCTTTCATATTGGCAAGAGTCCATGAGGCCCACCCTTTTTATGGTGGTTATGATTTTTTGTATAAAGCACAATTATTTCCACATTTCCTTTGTTGATGCTTTCTACTCCTTTCTTTATCACCCCACTGCTTGGCTATTCGTTAAACTGAATTGTGGGTGTGGTGAGTGGTGTATTTATAGGCATTTTGAGGTTTGGGAAACTTTGTCCCTCCTGGTAGGATTGTATATCCCATATGTCACTAGCTCATGGACTCTTGCCAATATGAAAGAAATGAATTTATCAGGTAAGTTCTTACATAAATTATGTTTTTTTGTTTTTTTTAGGTTTTCAAGAAAATATGAGAAAGTAAGCCATCACAAGTGTCAGTACATACAGTAATGAAATTCAAAAATCAAGAGTACACCATGTTACTGTAGAAAATCTGATAAAGATTAATCATATTTCATTATTACAAATAGAGGGGGGGGGAGAAAAGGTAAAGACTTCGCCTTGTAACGTGAAATATAAATTGCCTACTAGATTAATCAATAATAGTTGTCCTATATCAGCCACAATAAGAGCCTTTAATGATAAGGTCCGGTTAATCACTGCATATGGGTTCACATTGAGCCCTTTTATTAGCTTCTATATACATTACCCACGCTTCCCAGGTATTTAGGAATTGCTCTTTTATATCTAGAAAGCCTGATGAGAGGCTGGTCATGTTAAAAATATGGTCAATTTGTCTAAGGCTAAAAGAGAAGTGCAGTAATTCCCTCTTCCAGTGGCGTGGTAAGCACATTCTAACCACCATGCAAATTGTGGCAACACGTACGTAATTTTTTTAAGTGAAAACTTTAATAGGCTGATGAAAAGGTGCCTGCTCGGCAGCTAATTGTATTGTTCTTTGTATAAAAGTGCCCTGCTCTTCGGAGCCCTGGAAGCACATGCCCCCTTTAACCACCAACCTGCAAAAGATCTCATGGGATGTAGGTATCATCTGAAAGCAACTTTGAAGTAATTTTCTTTGAAATTCACACTAATTGTCCGATGATATAAACTTTGCCAGATAAGACGTGTTTTTTTCTCGCTGACCCTCACAGGGGCTGCACTGGTGGAATTATCTTTTTTAAAAAAAGGGGGGCAGTTCCTGCGAGTGGCGAGATGTCTCCTATTGAAAGTAACGGAGCTTGCTGGAAAAGGACACTTCACACCGTGGAGCGAAGTTACCAATGAGCAGGGGGCACACTTTAAAAATGAAATCATGCAGCCAATAAAAATCACATTACACTGCTTTCTGCGTATAGCATCTTATATTCGCCTATATTTTTGTATGTATGGGTTTGTCTATTAGGGTTATAAGTATTTTCAGTGTTTTGAGAAAAGCTCGCCCCCTTAAACTTGGTGAGAAAAAACTGTGAGATCTGTACTGCGAAAATCTTTACAGAATTACGCTGAGATTAGAGAGACAATTTCGTATACAACCGTATTCATCACATTTTCCGAAAAAACTATTACGCTTTGTATTTTGTACTTAAAAGTACGAATTTCTAAATGATTTTTGCACATCCTATGTACTTAAATTATGATTTACAGTGTGCATATTTAATGTGATTTATTCCTGAGTAATTTGCATACAAATTTTACATTTTTGATAAAATATGATTTTTGGCAAAGAATTTTGTAACAATTTTTAATGCACCTTAACAATACAATTTTTTCCTGTGTATTTTTGTGTGAATGGTTCAATTCTTAATTTTAATACAGACCAATATGCAGGAATATATCCAAAGTGAAAAGAGTCTTTAATAGAAACAGTCCCACAAATACAATAGTTCAAACGATGTTCATTAAAAGAAAGAGAAAGAAACACATCATAGCATAATACTGTGTAAATCTTCACTCCCTAGATGGAAGGCAGACCCAGTATACTCACATTAATTAGAGCCTCAACAGCTCAATGTGATTAGCTCTATTGTGCAAACCCCAGGCAGACAATAACAAATGCTTAAAGCAAATGTACAATTTATTAAAAACAAAAACAAAATTCTTGTAGATCACTAAGTGTAACAGGTACAAACATACAAAGATACTATACGTGTGATAGACCGTTGTTACAGACCACATGAAGCTCCACACCCTATCTGTAGTCTTTCTGTATTGGACAAGGACCAATCCTTGTCACCAATTTGAACAATGCTTAAATAACTCCAACAATCGTTTCCCCAACTACTGGTGAGCATTCTTTAATAATCTCACCAGCCCAGAGACCTTTAGATCATCAAGCCCCAAGTAAGAATGGACTTCCCTTACTAAAGGTTTCAGTCCATTTATTCAAAGATTAGTCAATAGTTTTATCAGTCTCCCACTTATGCATTAATTTGGCCTAAATATCCTTCTCTTAGAAATTAAAGGGTATAAAGTGGATATTGTTCTTCTGGTTCTATGCTTTACTAGGCAGAGGGATTCAAAAATATAATTTATGCTTAACTGATAAATTAATTTATTTTCTGGTAGTGAGAAGTCCATGATCCATTATTCCTGATAATTGCTCTTTCCTACAACTAGGAGGTGGCAAAGATTCCCAAACCCCAAGAAATCTATAAAACACCTCCCACCAGTACCTCAGTCTAACATATAGCTGAGCACAAATAGGAAGGAAAAGTAATAAAAGCCAACAAAATAGGAGCAGGAAACAAATGATATGCGCAAAAAAAGGGGGGGGGGAGATAGAAAAAAAAACAGGGGGGTGTTTTGGACCATGAAAGAAATTAATTTATCAGGTAAGAAAACATTATGTTTTCTTTCATACAGGTGGTGAGAGTCCATGATCCATTACTCCTGAGAACTTATACCCAAGCTGTGGAGTCTACGAGTAATAACAGAAAAGGGTGGAATCTAAGAAACATCTTTTTTTTTTCACTGAGAAACTTAATCCACAAAACAAATAGAATTTATAGAAAAGGCAAAAAAAAAATAACCAACAGGCAAAAATAAATCAACCTGAGACAACTGCCTGAATGACACCCTACTAAAGACTGCCTCAGAAGAAGCAAGAACATTAAAATGGAAGAAAAAAATATGCAAAGACCACCAAATAGCTGACTAGCAAAAATTGGTCCATAGATAAAACATTCTAAATTCTAGGACCCTAAAAAACATAATTTATGGTGAGTCCACGAAATCATCAATTACTATTGGGAATATCACTCCTGGCCAGCAGGAGGAGGCAATGAGCACCACAGCAAAGCTGCTATATATGTCACTTACCTTACCCATAACCCCCAGTCATTCAGTGGAAGTGAAATGGAAAAAATAGATAACACAAAGGTGTAGAGGTGCCTGAGGTTTAAGAAAAAAACACGGTTGGCCGTGGACTTACCATATCCGGAAATAAATAAATTTATCAGGTAAGCATCAATTATGTTTTCTTTCCTAAGATATGGTGAGTCCACGGAATCATCAATTACTAGTGGGAACCAATACCCAAGCTAGAGGACACAGATGATTAGGGAGGGACAAGACAGGTAACCTAAACAGAAGGCACCACTGCTTGAAGAACCTTTATACCACCAAAAGAAGCCTCAACCAAGACCAAGAATCAAATTTGGAAAATTTAGAAAAAAAATGCAAAGAAAAACTAAGTGGCAGACTTGCAAATCTGTTCCACAGAAGCTTCATTTTGAAAGCCCAAAAAGAAGAGACAGCCCTCGAATAATGAACCATAACTCTCTCAGTAAACTGCAGCCCCACAGTCTGAAAAGCAAACAAAGTAAACTTCTCAACCAGAAAAAAGAAAAGTAGCAGTAGCTTCTTAATACAGAGAAAACAAACAAAAACAGACGCCTGCACAAATTGTGCACAGACGTACCTCAAAAAATAAAAATGAGGACACAGAGAGGGAACAACAATTCCAGAAAAGATAAAATGAAACACACTGCAAAGTCCAGAGTACCGAAACTCTCCAAGCAGAAAGTATAACAAAAAAGAAAATTCCAAGAAAAAGAGTTAAAATCTTATGGAATGCTAAGGCTCAAACTGAGCCTGCTGCAAAATCCCTAAAACAAAGAAAAGGGTCCAAGAAGAGCAACAGACTTCAACAGGCCTGATACTAACCAGGTGGTTTTGACACACGTCTGGCACATCCTCCAGACACTTGTGTAAAAAAAGATAATGCAGAAAACTGACCCACAAACCGTCCTCCAGACCAACCTAGCGAAGGACAAAACCCCAAGGAATTCTGACCCGACTTCCAAGAGAAGTCCATGGATTCACACCAATCAGGGGATTTATGCCATACCTAATAGTAAAAGAAACTAGTAACAGACTAGCGAGCCTGAATCATGGTCTCAATGACCGAGTCTGAAAACCCACGCTTAGACATAACTAAGCAGTCAATCTCCAAGCAGAAAGCTTCAGAGAAAAGAAGTTGTATGAAAGAATAGACCCTGAAATAGAAGGTCCTTCCTCAGGAACAACCACCAATGGGGGAATAAAACATTACTGCTAGGTCTAAAACCCAGACCCTGCAACTATGCAGGAACTATTAAAATACTGTAGCTCACTTCCCTTTGAAACGAGAAAAGACTTATGAAAGGTGAGCCATCAGGCTGAAATCTCAAAGAAGCACCAGAGTATTCAGAGCAGCCTGCTAATCACTGAAACATAACATGGGAAAATGGTGTACTGCCATCTCCAACTCCAGCACCCCCCATGTGAGGATTTAACCTGGAGACACTTCAGGGAGAATTGTCCACTCCTTGGAAAGAAAATCCTGACTGCTCAAGAAATCCGTCCCCGGAAAACATACTTGAAGTGAATAGTGGCTAAACTAGAATGAGAACATTCGCCCACCAAACAATCTATGCCAATCATGGCAAAAGATTCCAGGTTCCTCCCAGGTGGTTAATAAAAACCACTGAAATGAGATTATGGAAATAGAACCTGAAAAACCGGATAAGACAACTGAGGCCAAGCCATCAGAGAATTGTAAATCGCTCTCCACTCCAAGATGGTGTCCACAGACACCAACCCCACAGGCTAGCGACTTGACTATAACTCAGGAAGTCTCCGGAATCATGTGCCCCCAAACAGATGCTCTTGACGGAACCCAAAGATTCTGAAAAATGCGGGTAATGAACCCACTATGTCTCGCAAGCAAGGCGAGTGCTCCAATACTAAGTCCCCTCTCTGATCCTCAGGAAATAATCTTGTGTCTGCAGAGCTAGATCTATCCTCCAGGACAGAGCCACAAGATTCTCGGACACAATCAAAACATGCATAACCGCAGACTCTCAGACAGGATCGAACAAAAAGAATGATGTCCAATGAAACAAACATCAGAACATTACCTCCATACATTGAGCCACTAAAGGGCCAAACAGAAGAGTGCCGAAAGAGGCAACAGGAAGAATCCTCTATTTCCTGACCTCTGGCAAAAATATATTCAGAGATAGGGAAAACCAATCTTGTCCCTAAGAAACTACCCCTGTGGCTGGAACAAGGGAACTTATTTGAAGACACACTTACATTAGAGGAATGAAGAGAGACAACAAGATCTCAGTATGAGAGTGTGCTTGTTAAAAAGATGGTGACCTTCTGGGAACCATGGCAAAACCAAAGGGAAGAGTCACAAACTGAAAATGTTTGACAGAAAAGCAAACCTCAGGAACTTAGAAATACACATCTTTCGTAACTATGGTCACTATGAACTGACCCTTCTAGTTCAAAAGGCAGAATGGAACCACTGGATTCCATTTGAAGAATGTTACCCTGAGACAATTTGTTGAGACACTTCAGGTCTACTAATGGGTGAAAAATGTCCTCCCTTTTCGGGAACCAGAAACAGGAATGATAAAATCCTAGGCCCCGTTCTCTTACATGGACTGGAACTATCACTCCCAGGGAAGAGACATCCCAAACGCACTACCAAAAATGCCTCACAGTTATCTGGCCTGCAGATAAAATTGAGAAGCAGAAAATCGGCTTCCATGTCCGCGTCTATTAAAGAACTCAATTACAAACTATTACATGGATGGTACTTGACTCCTAGAAGACTTCATAAGCTCTTTCCACATACCAATAATCGCTGCTGGAGATGTGGACATGTAGGCAGTGGCATTAGTCATATGTGGTGGTGGTGCTCTCAGATAAATTCGTTATGGCGAATAATAATCACAGAAATAGAACACATTTTTCAAATAAGTATCCCATTAGACCCCCTTATCTGGTTATTAAATAAATCATTTAAGCTGCCTCAACCTCATTTCAAACCTCTATTAAAAATCATGACAAATAGCTTGAAAGTCCTGATAGCACAAAACTGGAGATCACCAGAGATCCCCTCGCAAGCTATGTGGCGCAATAAGGTCACAGATCTGATTGATCTGGAAGAGTACGGCTCCTTTGTGAATGACAAAAGAGAACAATTTATAGAACTGCAAATAACATGGGCAAACTATACCAAATCTATTGAACCCCCACCTAACCCATCCGACAATGAATAAAGGTCAATTGGTCAGCTATAATGACAGATTCTATCTAAGCACAAGCACGGCATTTGAACAATATCCATAAGTAGACTCTAATACATGGAGAGATAAGCATAGAGATATCTTCATTTTTGTTTTTGTCAGTTTAATATTGTTTTAAGGAAAAGTGAAAACAAGAGTCTAAGATTTTTCTATGTAAGATTGATCCCTTGACTGTTATTATGGCATTCTTCCTTGTTTATATTGTCAATCTTTTTGTATCATTGATTCTTAATAAAACTTCTTTGGAAAAAAAAAAAAAAAATTGAGAAGCAGAAACCTGCCTCAGGCAGTGAAAGAATGATAACTACATATAAACCCTGAAGTACTATGTCCACAGACTATCTGGGATATTTCGTATCCATGTTTGCAGACAAACAGAAAGAATCAATCCCAGATTGAAGGCAAATATCTTTATATCCAAATTATACGGATGCAACAAAACTTGGACTCATATGAAAAATCCACTGTCCATAACGCCCTGCGGCTAGTACAGCGAAGCCAGAATCCAGCTACTGGCCGATATTGCTTTTTAGCATCAGGGATAAAGAGTTGGCTAGCCTAAGAGCCTTAATTCTGAATTGGATCTACTCCAAAGGAGACTCTACCGTCACCAGCTTAGTCCATAGATCCTGAAAGGAACAGCTATCCTCTCTAGGAAATGATTCTCTTAGCCAGAGTAGAAATGCCCTACTCCTCTATGCACCGTGCACCCTGATATTTAATGGAGACAGCAACAGGAAATATCTTTTTAAAGACAGGAGTTGGGAAAAAAGGAAACCCAGGCTTCTCCTATACCTGCGAAAAGTCTCCTAGCACGGTCTGGAACACGAAAAAATTTCTTACAGGAGAATCCTAGTACTTAGGAAGATTACTGGATTCTTAAAGGGACACTGAACACAATTTTTTTCTTTCATGATTCAGATAGAGCATGCAATTTTAAGCAACTTTCTAATTTACTCCTATTTTTCTTCATTCTCTTGCTATCTTTATTTGAAAAAGAAGGCATCTAAGTTTTTTTTGGTTCAGACTTTGGAATGCACTTTTTTATTGGTGGATGAATTTATCCACCAATCAGCAAGGACAACCCAGGTTGTTCACCAAAAATGGGCCGGCATCTAAACTTACATGCTTGCATTTCAAATAAAGATACCAAGAGAATGAAGAAAATTTGATAATAGGAGTAAATTAGAAAGTTGCTTAAAATTTCATGCTCTATCTGAATCACACACATACAAAAGAGAAACTCAGTTACGTATTGCAGTATGTAGTTAGTAACTACTAGTGTCCTGACAGTACTGTGGCTAAATAGTCCAACAAGTGCTTGTCTGCTAGATGAGGCTATGACTACGGCTACAAGCCAAAAACGCGTAAGCCATTCAGTGCCACACCTGATTGCTATTATTTTTTGTTAGGTAGCTCCCCACTAAACTACCGTGGAAAAACCTGCATATATAATTCCTCAACCTGAGGATGTAAAAAATATGCACTCCGGTAGTATCCTGAGTTCTAAAAAGTATACATAAGTTTATTTGAAAACGAAACATGTCTCATTCCAGTCCAGACATTATAAACCTTGAAAATAAAAATGACTTTACATTTTCAAGCCATGTACTACAGTTACACACGGTCAGCTAGATCACTGAAAAAAACATACTGTCTCTTTAAATGAATTTGTGAAAAGAAAAATAAAGTACCAATCTTTATAAAATAAGACAGAACTCACCCCCTCTTCGCACCAACACTCGATAGGAAACGGCTGGACTACATAATAGCAGCCGTGACAACTGTAGACAGCAAGCTCCCGGCTGTCCAAACATACGGAAGCTGCCGGCGCCAATCAGAGAAAAGAGAGGGAGGAGTTAACCCGTCTGAGAGAAGCAGCGCCATTACTAAAGCGCACACTTACCAGCCTTCAGAAAAATAAATTAATACGACTATAGCCGCAATAAGGGTTCTGTAGAGCGCAAATGCGCTAACAGCATCAAACTTAAAATTAATGAATACCGGGCTATAATAAATCACTTCCTATACCCTAGGCTATTGCTATACAACCTAGGTTAAGGAAGACTGACACAAAAACAATGCTTTCAAAATGCCCACAATGTTGAAAATTAACGATGTCTACAGAAAAAAATAAAGAATTAACCCCTTCATGAAGAGAGATCATTCATAGTCTCCTGTCACATGCCTAAAAGTGCCTGCAAACTGCCCATACAAATCCTCTACTGAGGATTCTGTGTAGTCCCACAAAAAGAAAATACAGAGAGACCATCTTACATTAATGACTCTGAAGTGCCAGCCTCCTAGCCCCAGAAGACAAAAGGCACTTACCTGCATTCTAGCTGTCCGGCAGTCAGACGACTCACAAAGCATGAGAGGATGCCGCTCCTAACAGAGACCTGTGTAAAAAGAAAGACAGAGTAAACCTACTCAGTCCTTCTATACCAGGGCAGCAACATGTTAGGCAGCAAAGCACACTTCACAAGTTCCCAACTGCTTTAAAGCTACCATAGCCCTGCTGAAGAGACTAACGTGGAGTACAGCTATACCCAAATTTTGATGGAAGAATAGAGCAATCCTGCCCTGACTTCAAAAAAAAAAAAAAAATCTTGATAGAAGAATCTTAATCAGGACACCTAATTACTTCACATCCTCCTTGCACTAAAGGCAGAGAGAATTACTGGGGGTTATGGGTAAGGGAAGTGACATATATAGCAGCTTTGCTGTGGTGCTCATTGTCTCCTCCTGCTGGCCAGGAGTGATATTCCCAATAGTAATTGATGATTTCGTGGACTCACCATATACGAAAATAAATAAATTTATCAGGTAAGCATAAATTATGTTTTTTAGGGTCCTAGAATTTAGAATGTTTTATCTATGGACCAATTTTTGCCAGTCAGCTTCCACTGAATGACTAGGGGTTATGGGTAAGGTAAGTGACATATATAGCAGCTTTGCTGTGGTGCTCTTTGCCTCCTCCTGCTGGCCAGGAGTGATATTCCCACTAGTAATTGATGATTCAGTGGACTCACCATATCTTAGGAAAGAAAAGAGGATCTGAATGCAAAAGAAGCAGCCAAGAAGAGAAACTGGATAACAGAACCAGATCTGCATACCAAATACTGCAGGAACAAGCTGGAGCAAAACGGAATCAGCAAAGCTCTTCCTGCCAAAACTTGGCAATCACCCTGGAATAAAAGACCAGAAGTGGAAAGAAATATAGGCTAGCCAGAAAGACCACTGAACTAACAGAATATCCCCACAGATAGTTCAAAGATATCTGTATCTTACACAGTACCTGGGAAAATTAAGATTCAACCGGGAAGTCATCAGAACTATCTTTGGGCAACCCCAAAGATCTATTATCTGATAGAACATTACCAGATGAAGAGACCACTCTTCTAAATGGAAAAACTGAAGACTAAGGAAAAAAACTGCTTTCCATTTATACAGTCCTGGAACATGAACAGCAGAAATCAGACAGCAATAAGGTTCTGCCCAGGAAACAAATAGAAATACTATCCTCATAACTAGGGAACTGTAAGTTTCGCCCTGAAGATTGACATAAGCTACAGATGTAACAGCCTAATCAGAAACAGAGAAAAAAAAACATAATTTATGTAAGAACTCTCCTGATAAATTCATTTCTTTCATAGTGGCAACAGTCCATTAGCTAGTGACGTATGGGATATACATCTAGGAGGGGGCAAAGTTTCCCAAACCTCAAAATGCCTATAAATACACCTTCCACCTCACTCATACCTCAGTTTAACATATAGCCAAGAAGTTAGGTGTATAAAAAGGAGTAAAAAGCATACAAAAAGAGGAACTGAAAAAAATAATGTGCTTTATACAAAAAATCATAACCACAAAAAATAGGGTGGGTCTCATGGACTCTTGCCACTATGAAAGAAATTAATTTATCAGGTAAGTTCTTACATAAATTATGTTTTATTTCATTTAAGTGGCAAGAATGAGCTAGTGACGTATGGGATATAATACCCAAGATGTAGAAGTCCACGAGTCACTAGAGAGGGAGGGATAAAATAAAAACAGCTATTTCCACTGAGAAATTAAATCCTAAAAAATAATCACGTTTTCGTAAAAATTAAAAAAAAAACTCAAATCAAAGGCATTAGAATCAAGCTGAGACAAGTGCCTGAAGAACCTTTCTACCAAAGGCTGCTTCTGAAGAAGAAAACACATAAAAATTGTAAAATTAGAAAACGTATACAAAGAAGGCCAAGTTGCTTTGCAAATTTGATCAACTGAAGCTTCATTCTTGAAAGCCCAAGATGTAGCAACTGATCTAGTAGAATGAGCTGTAATTCTCTGAGGCGGAGACTGCAATAAGCTTTGTGAATTAAAAGTCTCAACCAAAAAGCCAGAGAAATAACAGAGGATTTCTGACCTTTCCTGGAGCCAGAAAACCCCCCCCAAAAAAACAAATAGACTAGAAGTCTTTCTGAAGTAGCCTCAACATAATATTTCAAAGCTATTACCATATCCAAAGAATGCAAAGACCCTTCAAGAGTAATCTGAAAAGCAACTTTATCTTGATGGAAAATCAGATAAAGAGACTCACAAGAGAGAGCAGACATTACAATACAGAAACTCTTCAAGCAGAAGAGATAGCCAAAAGAAATAACACTTTCCAAGAAAGTAATTTAATGTCCAGAGAAAGCATAGGCTCAAAAAGGAGGAGCCTGTAAAATCTTCAAAACCAAAATTTAAACTCCAAGTAGGAGAAATAGATTTAAAAACAGGTTTAATATGAATATCAGGAAGTTAAGCAATCTTTCTATGAAATAAGAGCAGACATTTGTCCTTTCAAACTATTTGCAGACAAAACCTTTATCCAAACCATTCTGAAGAAACTGTAAAATCCTAGTAATTCTAAAAGAATGCCAAGAATAATCATAAGTTGAACATCTTGAAATATAGGTTTTCCAAACACGAAAATAAATTCTCCTTGAAACAGACTTATGAGCCTGTATCATAGTGCAAATAACTGAGTCAGAGAAACCACTATGACTAAGCACTTAAGCATTCAATTTCAATGCCTTCAAATTTAAAGATTTGAGATCCCGATAAAAAAACGGCCCCTGAAACAGAAGGTCTGGCCTTAAAGGAAGTGGCCAAGGCTGGCAACTGGACATACTGACAAGGTCCACATACCAAAACCTGAGAGGCCAAGCTGGTGCTATCGGAAACAAATAAGATCATTCCATTATTATCTTGGAGATCACCTTGGGAAAAAGAACCAGAGGCAGAAAAATGTAAGCAGGTTGGTAAAAACCAAAGAACTGCTAGAGCATCCACCATATCCACCTGAGGACCCTTGGACCTGGAAAGGTATCTGGAAAGCTTCTTGTTTAGACAAGAGACCATCAGATCTATTTCTGGAAAGACCCCAATTCTGTACAAGATGAAAGAAACACATCTGGATGGAGAGCACTCCCCCGGATATAAAGTCTGACGGCTGAGATAATCCCCTTCCCAATTGTCTACACCTGGGATATGAATCACATAAATTAGAAAAGACTTGGATTCCGTCCAAGAAAGTATCCAAGATACTGCCTCCAAAACTGAAGAACTGCGAGTCACTCCTTGATGATTGACATATGCCACTTTTGTGATATTGTCTGTTTAAAAACAAATGTAAAAGTTGTCTCTTCAATAGAGGTCATGCCTAAAGAGCCCTGAAAATAGCATTGAGTTCTAAAATATTGATTGGTAACCTTGCCTCCTGAGGTTTCCAAACTCTCAGATAGCTCCCCCACCTGAAAAACTTGCATCTGTTGAGAATACAGTCCAGGTAGGATGAACTAATGAGGCCTCCTTAACAATAAGGTCATAGTCCAACCACTAAATCGGAGAGAAAAGAGTGTTGGGATTTAAGTATATATCAGTTGTGATATCTAAAAATAATCGCTGCACCTATGGTGCAACACGCAAAGCTATAGAGGCCTCAAACGAAAATGAGCAAAGCGGATCACAACTGATGCTGCAGTCATGAGACCTAAAACTTCCATGCACATAACCACTGAAGGAAATAATAGAGACTGAAGGTTTGGACAAAAATTAACTTCATTCATCTCTAGTCTATCAGAGAAAGAATCAGACACTAAATCTTATCTGGAAACCTTAAAAGGTGACCCTTGTCTAAAGAATCAAGAAACTCTATTGTAAATTGATCCTCCAACCATGTCTTGAAGAAACCACACTAGTTGTTTCAAGTGAGATTCTGCTAAATGAAAAGATTAAAGCTAGTACCAAAATATCATCCAAATAAGGAAACACTGCAATACCTTGCTCTCTGATTACAGATTGAAGGGCACCAAGAATCTTTGAAAAGAATCTCTGAGCTGTCACTAGCCCAAAAGGACGAGCAACAAATTGGTAATGCTTATCTAGAAAAGAGAATCTCAAAAAACAAAAGGGGTCTGAATCAATTGGAATGTGAAAATAAGTGTCCTGTAAGTCACCTTGCTGAACAGAGAGGCAGAATAGTCCCTATAGTCACCATCTTGAAAGTTGGGACTCTTACAAAACGATTTAAAAATTTCAGAACCAGAATTAGACTTAACAAATTCTTTCTTTGGGACAATGAATAGATTTGAATAGAAACTGAAACTCCATTCCTGCAGAGGAACTGGAACCATTTTCCTTGAAAACTCTAAATCTGAAACACATTTCTGAAAAACCTGAGCTTTCAGAGGGTTTGTTGTAACATGGGAAATTTTTTTCCCATGGGAGGTTTTTGTACTGAAACCTATTCGATACCCCTGAGAAAACAATATTCTGAATCCACTGATTTTGAACAGAAACTGTCCAAATGTGTAGAAATAAATTCAATCTGCCCCCCCACCAGTTGAACTGATTTAAAGGCCGCACACCTTCATGCAGTCTTAGGGACTGAAATTAATTTAATTATAAGTCTTGGATTTATTCAAATTCGAAAAAAATCTCAAATTAGAGCCAGAGGCCTAAGGGGAATAAAAAAAAACAATTGGGAGCTTAAAACTTACCCTTAGATTTCTTATCTAGGGACATAAAAGACTCCCTTTCTCCCAGTCTTTAGACCGCTGCTTTATAACTGCTGTTTCTGGCAAGTCTTCAGACTCGACAGAAACACGGACCCACAAGCTCCATATGGAGCTTGATAAATGGGCCTCCATATCAGAGATTAAAGCCATAAAACCTTTCTAGTAAAAATGGCTAAAAACAAAGATTTAATATAAATTAAAATGACATAAAATATAGCATCACAAATGAAATTATTAACATGTTGAAGTAAAAGAACAATGCGTAGACAATTCAAGATCTGATAACTCAACTGTCCAATCAAAAAGTTGAAAAAGCAGCAACATCAGTCATAGAAATGGCAGAGCCAATATGTAAATATGCTTCTCTAAGATAGGAAACAAAATTCCTATCTAAAGGATCCTTAAAAGAAGAAATATCTTCCATAGGATATAAGTACTTTCAGCAAGAGAAGAAATAGCCCCGCCTTAGGGACTTTTACCCAAAAACTCTAAATTAGCCATAGGTAAAGGATATAGCTTTTTAAACCTAGAAGAAAGGTAAAAAGAAGCACTAAGTTAGATTCCTTACTAAACATATGACAGATAGCATCTAGAATAAGAAAAACTTCAAGAGTAACCTCAGAAGCTTAAAGAAACAGAATTCAAATGTTTGCTATTCTTGTTATCAAGAGGGCTAGATTCCTCAATACGCAAAGTAAGAAATACTTCCTTAATAAAGAATGAATACATTCAATAGAAAGGTTGATTTATCAATATCAGTCTCTGAAATAGAATTCTCTGAGTCAGAGAAAACCACATCAGCAGAAATACTTCAGTATGCTGTCGATCAAAACAAACTGCATTAGATTTATGAGGTTAGGAGAGATTGTTTACGTTAATTTGAAGGCAGAATAGCAGTCATAGCCTTCTCTAAGTCTGTAGCAATAAAATCATTTATATCTACAGTAATATCATTTACATTAGACTGTGAAGGTTTAACAGTAGATGTATTTGTACTATAGAAACATTATCAGTATGAAAAAATAAAACATAACAAGTGCCACAAATTTGAGCTGAAGAAATAAAATCAGTTAAATAAACAATATACACACTTAGCTTTGGTAGAAATTGTGTACAGGCAGCTAAGTTCCTACAGTAACATCAGAGGCAGGATCAGATTGAGACATCTTACAAAATGTAACATTTGATCAAAATATCCAATTTCCTCAAAATAGCAATTTTAGGAATGTGAAAAAATGCTTATGCTAAAATACTTAAATGAAAATAAAATCAAAAAGCAAACATCATAGCCCTCTGTAAACAAAATGATAGCAGAGAGCAAAAGAGGGAGAGACTTGATATAACAGATTTTTTGGAGCCAATAATGGCTCAAACAAAGATGACGCAAATGCAGAAAAAAAAACTTTTGGCGCCAAAGTTAACAAGAAATGACATGACTCGTGTCAAAACAAGTGTGACTTTGCGCCAAAAAAATTGTCAACAAAGACGCAAGAAATTATGTGACTCGCGTCACAACAAACGCAACCTCCGCTCCAAAAATATTTGCGCCAAGAATGACGCAATAAATAGAAGCATTTTGCGCCATCGCGAGCCTAATTTGCCTGTGAAAATTTGAAAAAACAAGTCAGAAGTTACAACTAGTTGTTACCCCAGGTAAGAAAAAAATTACTAAATTTCTCCTAAAACATAATTTCCATGCTGAAACTGTTAGACTGCAAAGGGAAATAAACATAGATCTGACTCATGGCAAATATATGCAATATATATTAAAACATTTAAAATATAAAGTGCTAAACATAGCTTAGAGTGTCTTAAAAAATAATATATACTTACCTGAAGACACTCATCCACATATAGCAGACAGCCAAACCAGTACTGAAACATGTCAGCAGAGGTAATGGTAGAGGAGTATAATGTCGATCTGTAAAGGGAGGTGGCAGATGAATCCCAATGACCGAATTTACAGAGAGCCTTATAATAGATTAATAGATTAGGTGAAAACATAGCATCATCAGGCAAATACTCCCTTCACATCCCTTAGACAAACACTGTACTTTGAGAGGAATAGGGCTTCAAAATGCTTAGAAGCGCCTTTCACAGAAGAAAATCAAGCACGATTTGCTGCACCATCCTCCAACGAAGGCAAAGTTTGTAAAACTGAGGTATGAGTGAGGTATGAGTGAGGTGGGAGATGTATTTATAGGTATTTTGAGGTTTGGAAAACTTTGCCCCCTCCTGGTAGGAATGTATATCCCATACGTCACTAGCTCATGGACTCTTGCCACTTACATGAAAGAAATTTCCTTTCAATAGAGAAATTGAAGGGCCCTGAATATAGCATAGAGATTTAAAACATCAACAGTTAACCTTGCCTCCTGAGGAAACCAAACTCCTTATGTCTGCCGAGACCCCAGATAGCCCCCCCATCCTGAAAAAAACACACAAATCTGAGCTTAAAATATAACGTTGGACTACTAGTGCTGAGGAAAAGCTCCTTAACCCCAGACACCATAGAAATAACGGAAATACAAACCAGAACCAAATAAAATCTTCCTCTGTAAAGAAAGAGATAAAAGTCTGGAATTAGAAATCATGTCAGCAGACAAGATTCTAATTATAATGCCCTTCTAAACAGAATAGCTAAATACATACTCGAGCATTAATGAGTGACAACAAAAGAAAGCTTTCACACATTCAAACAACATAAGAGGTTTAAAAAATCTCACTGGCAGAATCAAAAGAAAACTGTCCAGAAAGAGAAAGATCAATCAACAGTCACATCAGCAATATATATCACTGTGCTGCAAATAGAACATGCTTGCAAATAAGCCCTCCTAAGGAAGGAAATAAATGGCTAGATTACGAGTTTTGCGGTAAGCTGAAAAAGCAGCGTTAACAGGTCCTAACGCTGCTTTTTCACTACCGCTGCTATTACAAGTCTTGCAGGTTTAGGGGCACCGCACACTTTTTTGGCCTTACCACAAACCGACTTACGTAAAGCCTTTTTTCTATGGGACTTCCATAGCGCTGGTATCACGAGTTTGTCCTGGGAGACCAAAAAGTGAGCGGTACAGCCTATACCGACAAGATTCCTAACGCATTCTAAAGTCAGTAGTTATGAGTTTTACACTACAACGCTGTAGCATAAAACTCATAACTAAAGTGCTGAAAAGTACACTAACACCCATAAACTACCTATTAACCCCTAAACCGAGGCCCTCCCGCATCGCAAACACTATAATAAAATTGTTAACCCCTAATCTTCTGCTCCGGACATCGCCACAACCAGAATAAAGATATTAACCCCTAAACCGCCGCACTCCCGCCTTGCAAACACTAGTTAAATATTATTAACCCCTAACCTGCCGCCCCTAAGATCGCCGCCACATACATTATACTTATTAACCCCTAATCTTCCACTCCGGACATCGCCGCAATCTACATTAAATTTATTAACCCCTAATCTGCTGCCCCCAACATCGCCGCCACCTACCTACATTTATTAACCCCTAATCTGCCATCCCCAACGTCGCTACCACTGTTCTAAATTTATTAACCCTTTAAACCTAAGTCTAACCCTAACACCCCCGAACTTAAATATAATTTAAATAAATCTAAATAAAATTCCTATCATTAACTAAATTATTCCTATTTAAAACTAAATACTTACATATAAAATAAACCCTAAACTAGCTACAATATAACTAATAGTTACATTGTATCTAGCTTAGGTTGTATTTTTATTTTACAGGCAAGTTTGTATTTATTTTAACTAGGTAGAATAGTTATTAAATAGCTATTAACTATTTAATAACTACCTAGCTAAAAGAAATACAAATTGACCTATAAAATAAAACCTAACCTAAGTTACACTAACACCTAACACTACACTACAATTAAATCAATTCTCTAGATTAAATACAATTAAATAAATTAAATTAGCTAAATCACAAAAACCCCCACTAAATTACAGAAAATAAAAAATAAATTACAAGATCTTTAAACTAATTACACCTAATCTAATAGCCTTATCAAAATAAAAAAGCCCCCCCCCCCAAAAAAAATAAAAAAAACCCTAGCCTAAGCTACCAATAGGCCTTAAAAGGGCCTTTTGCGGGGCATTGCCCCAAAGAAATCAGCTCTTTTACCTGAAAAAAAAAATACAAACAACCCCCCCAACAGTAAAACCCACCACCCACACAAACAACCCCCCCAAGTAAAAGCCTAACTAAAAAAACCTAAGCTCCCCATTGCCCTGAAAAGGGCATTTGAATGGGCATTTTCCTTAAATGGGCATTTAGCTCTATTGCAGCCCAAAGCCCTAACCTTAAAAAAAAAAAACACCCAATACACCCTTAAAAAATCCTAACACTAACCCCCGAAGATTCACTTACCGGGAGAAGTCTTCATCCAAGCGGCAAGATGTCCACAACGAAGCCGGCAGAAGTGGTCCTCCAGATGGGCAGAAGTGGTCCTCCAGACGGGCAGAAGTCTTCATCCAGACGGCATCTTATATCTTCATCCATCCGACGCGGAGTGGCTCCATATTCAATAGATCCGGCGCGGAGCATCCTCTTCAAACGACGTCTTCTTTGGAATGAATATCTCTTTAAGTGACGTCATCCAAGATGGCGTCCCTTAGATTCAAATTGGCTGATAGAATTCTCTCAGCCAATCGGAATTAAGGTAGAAAAAATCAAGCCAAGTTGCTGATCCCTGCGTATAGCCGAGAAGAGAAAAGGAAACATTTAGGTAGGAAAGACAAAGCAGGGTCAGTAGAGTTGTCATTAGAATTGTTGATAAAATTTTAATTGGCGGGGCTTGTGGACCATCATCATTCTGAAAGAAAAGAATTGATCAGGTAAGCATAAATTTTGTTTTCTTTTGTAAAATGATGATGGTCCACAGTCCTCCATAACATATGGAATTACTACCCAAGCAGATGGTCTATGTTACGGAAAGGGTGGGCTATATTTTCTAGAAATTCTTATTGAGCAGAAACTGCGACCTGAATGACTTTTACTGCCAAAAGCTGCTTGCGAAAAAGCAAAATGATAAAATCTGAAAAAAATGTGCAGAGAATACAAGTTGCAGTTTTGCAAATCTGCTCCAAAGATGCATTTTTTAAAATTTAATTTTTTTTTTTTTAATCCCATGAAGTTTGCATTGCCCTTGTAGAAAGAGCTGTAATACGCTTAGGAGGCAACGGAATCACTGTTTTTGAGCCCATAGGCCTACGCTACCTTTGAAGCTTTCTACCCCTTATGTAATAGCCGATACTTAGAGTTCAGTACATATTCAGTACAAAGTATAGCCTTCACCTTGTGAATAAGAAATATTACCTGTAACAGGCATTATGGTCTGAAATAAGGAGTTAAAGGGACAGTCTACACTAAAATTGTTATTGTTTAAAAATAAGGTTAATGCCTTTACTAACCATTCCCCAGTTTTGCACAACCAACATTGATATATTAATATACTTTATAACATTTAAACTTCTAAATGTCTGCCTGTTTTTAAGCCACTATAGACAGCCTCAGCTCATCACATGCTTTTTTATTTGCTTTTCACAACATGAGACAGCTAGTTCATGTGGGCCATATAGATAACAATGTGTTCATGCATGAGGAGTTAATATTTAGTGCATCAAAGTACTAAATGCAAGTCAATAGATAATACATTAAAAGTTATGTGATCAGGGGGCTGTCAGAAGAGGCTTAGATACAAGGTAATCACAGAGGTAAAAAGTATATTAATATAACTGTGGGTTATGCAAAACTGGGGAATGGGTAATAAAGGCAATATCTATCTTTTAAAACAACAAAAATTCTATTGTAGATTGTCACTTTAAATACAGCATCAAAGAAACCTAAACCAGGTTTTTCAATTGCTAAATCATCAAGATGAGACACTTAAAGGGACACTGAGCCCAAATTTTTTCTTTCGTGATTCAGATAGAGCATGCAATTTTAAAGGGACAGTCTACACCAGAATTTTTATTGTTTTAAAAGATAGATAATCCCTTTATTACCCATTCCCCAGTTTTGCATAACCAACACAGTTATAATATACTTTTAACCTCTGTGATTATCTTGTATCTAAGCCTCTGCAAACTGCCCCTTTATTTCAGTTCTTTTGACAGACTTGCAGTTTAGCCAATCAGTGCCTACTCCTAGATAACTTCCCATGCACGAGCACAGTGTTATCTATATGAAATACGTGAACTAACACCCTCTAGTGGTGAAAAACTGTTAAAATGCATTCTGAAAAGAGGTGGCCTTCAAGGTCTAAGAAATTAGCATATGAACCTCCTAGGTTAAGCTTTCAACTAAGAATACCAAGAGAACAAAGCAAAATTGGTGATAAAAGTAAATTGGAAAATTGTTTAAAATTACATACCCTATCTGAATCATGAAAGTTTATTTTGGCCTAGACTGTCCCTTTAAGCAACTTTCTAATTTACTCCTATTATCAATTTTTCTTTATTCTCTTGCTATCTTTATTTGAAAAAGAAGGCACCTAAGCTTTTTTTCTTGGTTCAGCACTCTGGACAGCACTTTTTTTATTGGTGGATGAATGTATCCACCAATCAGCAAGGACAACCCAGGTTGTTCACCAAAAATGGGCCGGCATCTAAACTTACATTCTTGCATTTCAAATAAAGATACCAAGAGCCACTGAACTACAAGAGTATTTATTACAGACATGAGATTTCCTAGAACCTTCATAAAAATTCTAGGAGCTGTAGATTGATCAAACAAAAGAGCCACAAACTGAAAAAGTTTATCTTTAAAGGAAAATCTTAGAAGCTGGAAATGGTCTAGGATTAGGAAGACAGTTACTATTTTAAAAATAGGAACTCTAAAAAATGTGATTAAAATAATTAAGTCTAGGGGCGGCGCTAACAGCCGAACTGAGAGGACGCACAGTAAGGAGCTCTGTGTGCTAACCACCACATACAGCTAAATTAAGAGCTTATTAGTGACTATATTCAACCTCATTTTGGAGAGGATACACTTGGAAACTGTCTGTAGCCTTAGCCCTGAAATTTTGGCTACATAACGCACTTTGTATGCAACTTAGAGACCAGTTTGCTAAATACGCAATTGCAGCCTAGGTCGCTCCGGAAGGATCTTTAGCCAGGAACACTTCAGCCTATACCTGATCACTGCTCCGGAAGGTCAGGGCTCCGCTCCGGAGCTAGAGCTGGTGAAACTGTGACAAACCGGGACGCAATAACAGTCAGGTAGTGATCCATGCGCACATCAACAACATCTTTCACTAAGCATAGTACTAACCAGTTAGTGAGGTGCTGAAAGCTGTAACAGGCCTAAACTGCCTAAGGGACTGCATTCCGGCCGCAGTAGAAGGCGAATCCACAGGCGGGTGAGCAATACTGGAGGCGGGGTGAGCTGCAGAAGCAGAGGAGCGGCATTTTTGCAGAGTGGCGCAAAAAGCCACAATTTTCTTTTGACAAACCAGGAAGGAGGCCTTAACTAACCTGGTGCCTGGTTATCGAGAATCCCGTGCAGCATAGTCCAGGGCGACATACATCTGTGCTGCAGCTTAGTCAATCTGGACACCCGGTGAGATTTCCACCATAAACACCAAATGCACCGTCTCCCATTAAACCCTGAGACACTCCTTTTATTTTATTATTTAGAGGCCAGCCTATATAGACAAATACATGATCTGGGCTCATCAGCCTCAGACTCCCTACACCACCTTTTTCCCTCGTAACTACAGCAAATAGGCTATGGTACCTTTGAATGGGACATTATAAAGACCAGAACTTGGTTTCCCTCATTACTATATTTTTGCTGGCGCAAAGACCATTTAATCACTCACCTACGACACAGGCCCTGCATCTGCAGGACAGAGTACATACTAAGCTCTGGAAATAAAGAAAAGAGGACACAGCTAACATAATAAGCACAAATCCCTGGCATTTCCCATGAAAACAGCTTCTTAGCAAACATTTAGAGAAGTAACATAGGTGGAGAAACCTCTCAAACTCTCTCCTCCACTCGCTCCTCTGGGGGACTCCAGTTCAAATATTTAGCCTACTTCCATCCTATATGGGTGTCATTTCATGAGAGAAAATTGCACCTCAGTGGCTACGGTGGTTCCCCACAGTGTTCGAGCAGTTAGAAACCAGGAAAGCCTGAGACATCTGAGCCCACGTGGAGGATCCGCCTCATTTTCCCGGACCAGTAAGTGTCCCCCCTCCCTACACACTTCAGGGATCTTTGCCACACTTGCAGGGACATAATAACAGTTGATTGGCAGAGAGTATTAGAACATTGTCCTAGACTCTTGCCCCCGGTCTCCTACATTCATTACTGGGCTCTTCCCTGGGCCTGTCACTAATCATCACTGCCCCTGAACCCGAAATATACCCTGACAGTTTAACTGAGGTCAGGGGTAGGAGCCCTTTTGAAATCTGACCTGCTTGGTAGCTCCATCGGAGTTGAGAGTGAGGTCAATACTCATACCTATAAGTCCTATATGCTTATCCACACGGGGCCAAACCAATACCTCTTTCCACAAGCTCCACGTGGTATAACACCACACAGAACTATCCCCTAGATATTATTCTGGACTTTCAGGAGTTTACTAAACAAATTGCTTTTTAGCTGCTGCGCCAGCTTATGTACCTCTGTGGCTCACACCCAGAGTGGAGTGTTATTTATGTGATTATGCTTTCTCTCTCTGTATCCTCTCTGTAAGTACAGCTCACACAACACCAGCCTAACACCAAACATTAGCCTCATATGCTGTAGGTACTCAATCGCACTCCTAGTGATATATAGGGTCACAGTCCAGGTCTGTGTCTTGACTTGCACATAGATTATTTATCTAGATTAAGGTGATTTAAACCTCCCTACTACACTCATTATTTGTTTCATGGCCTTTTTTAGATCTGATCTGGCCTAGCTGTACCCTGACACCACTGGCCTCAGTTTAAATTCACGGGCCCAGCCACCGATATCTTTAGCTCAGCTGCTGAGAATATTAGAGGGGTCCTAGAGTGAACTGCCTTTTTTTTTTTTACAGATGCTATGTCAGCATTTTTGTCTTTGGGTCCCTACCCGAAGTGTTGTGTCAATTTTCAGTGGTGTTATATAGATTATATCTGGATACTCGATTATACTGCTTATACTATTGCAGTTAGCTTTGTCGGTGTTGCATTATTCAGTATCTGGTTGCTGCTGGCCATCTTGCACTTCCTCCTTTCCGACGCAGCTTGTCTGGGCTGGTCACTTCCCTTTCCCCTTCCTCGCGGTTGTATCCCTTTTTTCCTGAGGTGCACGGGGGTCCTTAGGGACAGCAGTATATACGGCACTTAGTAAGCTTATATACATTTTGTGATATCACATGAAAGATGAGTTAATTCAAATGTATAGGTGGTCCTCAGCCTCGCTCTCACTATTATGTTGAATTTCCATGGTTTATATATACTCTAGATAGACAGGTTTAGACCTTTATAACTACTGACTCTTGCAGGCTGTGAAAAAGTATTTGTCGTGCAGAGACCCCCCATGCCATGTCCCGGCCTAAAATGCTGCACACCTCGAGGAGACACCCAAAAAACCCTTTAGCGGTTAAGAAAACAGTCCTAGACCACTTTTCCCAGCGTCCCACAGACACTGCCCAGGGCGAGAGAATGGTAGTGATCAGGACTCTCATGACGAAGGCTCTCAGTCGAGCGCACACTCCATGGCCCACATGCAGCATTACATCACTGAAAACACCTTGAAGAAAATGCTTGCAGCTCAAACTAAATCTATTACATCTGAAATTCAACGCAGCTCAGCAGAACTGCGGAAGGATATAGCTGAGAGAGGAGATAGGGTGGATACCCTTGAACGGCAGCATGATGATTTGACTACTGACCACTCCAACTTACTCTGTTATGCCGAGAATCTAGCCGATCAAATAACTCAATTGAAACTGAAGCTTGCGGACGTGGAAGATAGAGGCAAAAGGAACAATGTTCGCTTTAGAGTTATTCCAGAAAGCGTTTCCACAGGCGAGCTACAAGAATTCCTTAAATCCCTTTTTTCAGAATTGTTAGGCCTTCTTGAGGGCAACTTGCACACCATGGAGTGGGCACATAGAGCCCTTAGACCAAGATCGATGGCTTCGGTCAAACCAAGAGATGTGGTGGTGTGTTTCCATAACTTCACATTTAAGGACCAACTGATGCCGGCTGCATTCAGACCTACACTTTCGGACACTTTCAAGGACATTCAATTGCTGTCAGACCTGTCAGCTCATACTCTGCAAAAAATAAAACTTTATGCGCCCTTGACTTTGCAGCCAAGGAAGGCCAACATTAAATACAGATGGGGCTTCCCTAATAAGCTCATTATCTCAAAGGATAACAAAACGCATGTTGTCTCCTCTCCTTCACTTGGCAGTACCCTCTTGGCAAATTGGGGTATCCTGATTGAACCGGATCAGCAAGGGTCAGTACCCCCCTCCAAGCTATGGGCATCAGCCCCTGAGTGGTCTCTTAGAGACCGTGGGCCCTAAGCAACAAAAACCCAATATGCCGGATCAATCATTAAGACCTCAGGCCCTGTCGACCTGAGACATACCTGACATTTCAAGAGGGTCATTATTGAGCCTGAGTTATGTTTATATCATGTTGTGTATTATGCATATCTTAGTTAGATAGACTTGTTTATATACTGTATATACTGTTGTAATTTTTGTTTGAGAGCGGGGCTGACCTCATTACCCCTCATGACTAAGTTCACATTAGCTCCCCCTGTTTATTGGCCATACTAGGGTCCTACTCAGGTGGACTACTTTCACCAATCCCCCACACCTATACACACCTCCCTCCCTCGCCCTACCCTATTCCCAACCCCAAATAAGTACTTAATTCCGCCAACTCCACTTTGGCTCACGCTCCCATCCCCAAAATATTACGACCTACTGGTAAGGCCATGGCTCACCTCAGATTCCTCACACACAATGTTAGGGGTTTAATTACTATAGGTAAGAGAAGCCTTCTTGCCAGATCATTGCGACACCACAGGGCAGATGCCTTTGAACTCATACACGCATTTAGGGACCCCCAGGCCAAATTTCTCATTTTGATTTGCACCCTTGACCATGTACCATGTACCATATACATTGAACTCTGCATATCTGCTGAATACACTTCAGCCTAGGTACTTGAAGAAAATCCTAGAGAAAATTGAGCAACTCAAACAAGGTAGAGTGATCCTGGCAGGAGACTTTAATATGGTATGGGACGACAAACTAGACAGGAAATCCAAGCCATCCAAGCCTGCCAATCCAAAACACCTTAAGGCAAACCCTGTAAGTGATAGATTTAGAACCTTAATGATACAGTTTGGGTATTTCGACATCTGGCAATCGCTACACCCAGCTGAAAGAGATTACACCACTTCTCTCACCCGCACGCCACCTATTCGAGACTCGACTACATCTTCTCCCATGCAGATACTCTTGACACAGTTAAACTAGCCTCCATTTCTATCTGCCCCTGGTCAGATCATGACCAACTACAAACAGACATTTGCTCCGGGGACGTAGCCATGACTAGACCCGCCTGGAGACTCCCCATCACATCCTCTCAGACATCCCTTTTAGGGAAGCATTGAGAAAGGAAATAAAGTTTACTATTAATACAAACAAGAATCCGCAACTTCGGGATGACATAATTTGGGGGGCATTTAAGGCCACCATAAGAGGCCTCATCATTAAAAAACAAGCGTTCTTGCGTAAACAGGCAGGGTTATCATTATCACAGGCGTACTGCAAATTAAGGGACCTGGAACAGCAACAGCGCACATCTGACACACCAGGACTGAGAGACAAAATTAAAGATGTTAGACTCCACATTGGACAGATTGAGTTTAAAAAGACCCAAGCCAATCTCCTCAAACTAAAGTAAACCATGTATGCCAAGGGCAATAAAGCTGATTCTGTCCTAGCCAATACACTTAGGCAGCGGGTAGGTGCCTCTCAAATTCATACTATTTTAAAAGGAGGAAAGAGCTTTAAACTCCCAACTCAAATATGCCAGCAATTTAGAGACTACTATTCGTTGCTATATAATATACAAGATAATGAATCCACTACTCCGGCCCCCTCTGAGGCTATTTACTCTTTTTTTAACCTCTCTACAACTTCCCTCCCTTAACATAGATCAAAAAGAGTCCCTCAATAACCCCTTCTCGCTCCAAGAAATAAAACGGGTCATCAAAAACTTAAAACCTCTTAAAGCTCCCGGGCCTGACGGGTATACGGCAATCTTTTATAAAACTTACATTCAGGAATTGTCATTGCTAATGCTCAGCTTCTTTAACCTAGCAAACTCTGAAGGTGCTTTTAGCAAGGAGTTCCTTGAGGCGACCATAATTACCATCCGCAAACCAGATAAAGACCCCACACTTTGCACAAATTACAGACCGATCTCTCTGATCAATTCAGACATTAAGATTTACTCCAAAATGCTTGCAAACAGAATTTCTAACTTGCTGCCAGGCCTCATAAATCTTGATCAGGTGGGTTTCATCCCGGGTAGGGAGGGCCCAGATAACACAAGGAAATTGTTAAATATCCTCACGGAATCTAACAGATTAAATAGGCCCATAGCATTATTTTCCCTGGACGCTGAGAAGGCGTTTGACCGAGTCCGAGGGGAGCATTTGTGGCAGGTCTTGGATACCTTCCAATTCCCAGATAGAATGATCTTAGCCATCAAAGCACTTTACTCTTACCCCACAGCCTCGGTTAGAGGACTGGGATTTAACTCTACCCCCTTTCCCATAACCAATGGGACACGGCAGGAGTGCACCCTCTCTCCGCTGTTATTTGCGTTGGCACTAGAGCCTCTAGCAGCCCAAAATCAGAAAAGATAATACACTTGAGGGAATAACCATTCATGGTATGACCCATAAGGTGGCACTCTTTGCTGACGACACTACAGTCTTCTCCTCTAAACCCCTACAAAGCATACCCAGAGTTTTAGAGACTCTAGAGAGGTTTGGTTGTCTGTCCTACTTTAAGCTCAACCAACATAAAACAGAGGTCTTCATGAGGGGTTTCCCTGATGAAGTAGCCAAGTACATCCAAGATAAATATAAGTTTGTCATTAAGTCCTCCCATTTTACACACTTAGGAGTTAAGCTATCACATGATATTCCAACAGTGGTCAATGTTAATTATCAACCTCTTCTGTCAGAATTTAAATCCCTAAAACATAACTGGAACTACAAATCGATATCTTTGCTAGGGAAAGTAGCGGCCATCAAGATGAGCTTCCTCCCCAAATTAACCTACTTATTTAGGTGCCTCCCGATTCGGGTACCCAAACACACCATACTTCAGTTCCAAAGCAAAATTACTAGATATATATGGCAGGTCAAGCCCCCTAGAATAGCGCACAAGACCCTACTCAAGAGAACATGGGGGGGCGGCCTCCCCATCCATAACCAAATATTTTGAGGCGGCGATGCTCACGCATATCTCACAATGGGGCGTCAAGGACTCCAAAATTAAGTGGAGATCTCTGAAACAAGCCTCGCTTCCTCATCAAATCTTTTTGGAAGATCTTATCTGGACCTCTCCACATTGCAGACGGACCCTAGCAATAGATAATATTATCATAAAAGAATGCCTGGCCACATGGGAACATCTTAGGCACTATAAACACATAGCGCCCCACCCCTCCCCTATCACCTCTATCTCTGGTCTTCTGACGGGATCAGCTCAGAGCCATGGCCCAAATCCCCCCTTACCTAACCTTCGAACACACCAGAGTAACAAGCTTACTTTCTAGCTGGGGGTTCCATCCCTCTTCAAACCGGGAACTTACACTGTGGGAAACTAGGTGAAAGCAGGGTAACAGACTAGGGAAACCCATGTCCGTCCATTATAACTTAATGGATGGTGCTGCACCAGATGTTAAAGCCTCCCATATTTTAAAATGGGAACAAAAACTCAAAGTATCCATATCTAGTGAGGAATGGCAGCGTACGTTCACACTCACAAAACAGGCCTTGCATTGTAACACCATTTATGAGACGTACTTTAAAATTCTCACTCACTGGTATTGTCCCAACTAGCCAAATTATTCCCCTCATCCACACCCCTACGCTGGAGGAAATGTGGCCAGACAGGCGACATGACCATATATGATGGAGCTGCCCCAAGATCAAACCACTCTGGAGTGCTTGTTTCTCCCTCCTAGCCGGCTTAGGGATAGCATTACCTAGAGCTCCGGAAATAGCCTTACTTAACATAGGTACTTGTAGGCTACCTAAGTATCAAGGATATTTAAGTATCTATCTGTTCTCCGCAGTTAAGCTCTCAATAGCTAGATTCTGGAAAGCGTCAAATCCCCCGCCATGATCTGACATAGTCAGGCTTATGGCTTATATGTACTCAATGGAGAAGAATATTTTCTTTTCTGTTGGAAAAAACATAATTTATGTAAGAACTTACCTGATAAATTCATTTCTTTCATATTAGCAAGAGTCCATGAGCTAGTGACGTATGGGATATACATTCCTACCAGGAGGGGCAAAGTTTCCCAAACCTTAAAATGCCTATAAATACACCCCTCACCACACCCACAATTCAGTTTAACGAATAGCCAAGAAGTGGGGTGATAAGAAACAAAGTGCGAAAGCATATAAAATAAGGAATTGGAATAATTGTGCTTTATACAAAAAAATCATAACCACCACAAAAAAGGGCGGGCCTCATGGACTCTTGCTAATATGAAAGAAATGAATTTATCAGGTAAGTTCTTACATAAATTATGTTTTCTTTCATGTAATTAGCAAGAGTCCATGAGCTAGTGACGTATGGGATAATGACTACCCAAGATGTGGATCTTTCCACACAAGAGTCACTAGAGAGGGAGGGATAAAATAAAGACAGCCAATTCCTGCTGAAAATAATCCACACCCAAAATAAAGTTTAATGAAAAACATAAGCAGAAGATTCAAACTGAAACCGCTGCCTGAAGTACTTTTCTACCAAAAACTGCTTCAGAAGAAGAAAATACATCAAAATGGTAGAATTTGGTAAAAGTATGCAAAGAGGACCAAGTTGCCGCTTTGCAAATCTGATCAACCGAAGCTTCATTCCGAAACGCCCAGGAAGTAGAAACTGACCTAGTAGAATGAGCTGTAATCCTATGAGGCGGAGTTTTACCCGACTCAACATAGGCAAGATGAATTAAAGATTTCAACCAAGATGCCAAAGAAATGGCAGAAGTTTTCTGGCCTTTCTAAAACCGGAAAAGATAACAAATAAACTAGAAGTCTTTCGGAAAGACTTAGTAGCTTCAACATAATATTTCAAAGCTCTAATAACATCCAAAGAATGCAACGATTTCTCCTTAGAATTCTTAGGATTAGGACATAATGAAGGAACCACAATGTCTCTACTAATGTTGTTGGAATTCACAACTTAGGTAAAAATTCAAAAGAAGTTCGCAACACCGCCTTATCCTGATGAAAAATCAGAAAAGGAGACTCACAAGAAAGAGCAGATAATTCAGAAACTCTTCTGGCAGAAGAGATGGCCAAAAGGAACAAAACTTTCCAAGAAAGTAATTTAATATCCAATGAATGCATAGGTTCAAATGGAGGAGCTTGAAGAGCCCCCAGAACCAAATTCAAACTCCAAGGAGGAGAAATTGACTTAATGACAGGCTTTATACGAACCAAAGCTTGTACAAAACAATGAATATCAGGAAGAATAGCAATCTTTCTGTGAAAAAGAACAGAAAGAGCAGAGATTTGTTCTTTCAAGGAACTTGCGGACAAACCCTTATCTAAACCATCCTGAAGAAACTGTAATATTCTCGGTATTATAAAAGAATGCCAAGAAAAATGATGAGAAAGACACCAAGAAATATAAGTCTTCCAGACTCTATAATATATCTCTCTGGATACAGATTTACGAGCCTGTAACATAGTATTAATCACAGAGTCAGAGAAACCTCTTTGACCAAGAATCAAGCGTTCAATCTCCATACCTTTAAATTTAAGGATTTCAGATCCTGATGGAAAAAAGGACCTTGAGACAGAAGGTCTGGTCTTAACGGAAGAGTCCACAGTTGGCAAGAGGCCATCCGGACAAGATCCGCATACCAAAACCTGTGAGGCCATGCCGGAGCTACCAGCAGAACAAACGAGCATTCCATCAGAATCTTGGAGATTACTCTTGGAAGAAGAACTAGAGGCGGAAAGATATAGGCAGGATGATACTTCCAAGGAAGTGATAATGCATCCACTGCCTCCGCCTGAGGATCCCGGGATCTGGACAGATACCTGAGAAGTTTCTTGTTTAGATGAGAAGCCATCAGATCTATTTCTGGAAGTTCCCACATTTGAACAATCTGAAGAAATACCTCTGGGTGAAGAGACCATTCGCCCGGATGCAACGTTTGGCGACTGAGATAATCCGCTTTCCAATTGTCCATACCTGGGATATGAACCGCAGAGATTAGACAGGAGCTGGATTCCGCCCAAACCAAAATTCGAGATACTTCTTTCATAGCCAGAGGACTGTGAGTCCCTCCTTGATGATTGATGTATGCCACAGTTGTGACATCGTCTATCTGAAAACAAATGAACAACTCTCTCTTCAGAAGAGGCCAAGACTGAAGAGCTCTGAAAATTGCACGGAGTTCCAAAATATTGATCGGAAATCTCACCTCCTGAGATTCCCAAACCCCTTGTGCCGTCAGATACCCCCACACAGCTCCCCAACCTGTAAGACTTGCATCTGTTGAGATTATAGTCCAGGTCGGAAGAACAAAGAAGCCCCCTTAACTAAACGATGGTGATCTGTCCACCATGTCAGAGAGTGTCGTAAAATCGGTTTAAAGATATTAATTGAGATATCTTTGAGTAATCCCTGCACCATTGGTTCAGCATACAGAGCTGAAGAGGTCGCATGTGAAAACGAGCAAAGGAGATCGCATCTGATGCGGCAGTCCTAAGACCCAACATTTCCATGCATAAGGCTACCAAAGGGAATGATTGTGACTGAAGGTTTTGACAAGCTGATATCAATGTTAAACTTCTCTTGTCTGACAAGGACAGAGTCATAGACACTGAATCTATCTAGAAACCTAAAAA
Organism: Bombina bombina; assembly: GCF_027579735.1. Taxonomy (NCBI): domain Eukaryota; kingdom Metazoa; phylum Chordata; class Amphibia; order Anura; family Bombinatoridae; genus Bombina; species Bombina bombina. Next base: position 485,692,411 of record NC_069504.1, on the reverse strand, counting down.
GGTTACCCTTGTCTGAGGAATCAATGAACTGATTGGTAAATTGATCCTCCAACCATGAACTTGAAGAAACAACACAAGTCGATTCGTATGAGATTCTTCGAAAATGAGAAGACTGAGCAAGTACCAAGATATCGTCCAAATAAGGAAATACCAAAACCCTGTTCTCTGATTACAGAAAGAAGGGCACCGAGAACCTTTGAAAAAAATTCTTGGAACTGAGGCTAGGCCAAACGGTAGAGCCACAAAACTGGTAATGCTTGTCTAAAAAGAGAATCTCAGACACTAAAAGTGATCTGGATGAATCGGAATATGCAGATACACATCCTGTAAATCTATTGTAGACATATAATGCCCTTGCTAAACAAAAGGCAGGATAGTCCTACAGTAACCATCTTGAATGTTGGTATCCTAACATAACGATTCAATAATGATAGATCCGGAACTGGGCTGAAGGAATTGACCTTCTTTGGTACAATGAAGAGATAAAATAAAACCCCAGCCCCTGTTCCAGAACTGGAACTGGCATAAATACTCCAGCCAACTCTAGATCTGAAATACATTTCAGAAATGCTGAGCCTTTGCTGTGTTAACTGGGACACGGAAAAGAAAAAAATCTCTTAGCAGGAGGCCTTAACTTGAAGCCAATTCTGTACCTTTCTGAAACAATGTTTCTGAAACCAGAGATAAAGAACGGAATTGATCCAAATTTCTTTGAAGAAAACGTAATCTGCCCCATACCAGCTGAGCTGGAATAAGGGCCGCACCTTCATAGGTACTTAGGAGCTGGCTATAGGTTTCTATAAGGCTTGGATATATTCCAAACTGGAAATAGTTTCCAAACTGATACCGCTCCTGAGGATGAAGGATCAGGCTTTTGTTCCTTGTTGTGAGGAAAGGAACGAAAATGATTATTTACCCTGGAAAGAAAGGGAAAGCAAAGTTGACTTAGAAGACATATCAGCATTCCAAGTTTAATCCATAAAGCTTTTCTAGCTAAAATAGCTAGAGACATATACCTGACATCTACTCTAATGATATCAAAAGATGGTATCACCAATAAAATTATTAGCATGTTATAGAATAATAATAATGCTATAAAATTATGATCTGTTACTTGTTGCGCTAAAGCTTCTAACCAAAAAGTTGAAGCTGCAGCAACATCCGCTAAAAATATAGCAGGTCTAAGAAGATTACCTGAACATAAGTAAGCTTTTCTTAGAAAGGATTCAATTTTCCTATCTAAAGGATCCTTAAATGAAGTACTATCTGCCGTAGGAATAGTAGTACATTAGCAGGAGAAGAGACAGCCCCATAACCTTAGGGATTTTTGTCCCAAAAAACTCTAATCTGTCAGATGGCACAGGATATAATTTGCTTAAACGTCTAGAAGGAGTAAATAAATTACCCAAATTATTCCATTCCCTGGAAATTACTTCAGAAATAGCATCAGGGAGATAAAACACTTCTGGAATAACTACAGGAGATTTAAAAACCTTTTTTAAACGTTTACATTTAGTATGAAGAGGACCAGAATCCTCTATTTCTAATGCAAATAACACTTCTTTAAGTAAAGAACGAATAAATTCCATCTTGAACAAATACAAAGATTTATCAGCATCAACCTCTGAGACAGAAACCTCTGAACCAGAAGAACCATTATCAGTATCAGAATGATGATGTTCATTTAAAAATTCATCTGAAAAAAGAGAAGTTTTAAAAGACTTTTATGTATACTAGAAGGAGAAATAACAGACATAGCCTTCTTAATGGATTTTAAAAAATAAAATCTCTTATGTTTATCAGGAACACTCTGAAAATTAGATGTTGACGGAACAGCAACAGGTAATGTAACAGTACTAAAGGAAATTTTATCTGCATTAATAAGTTTGACATGACATGCAATACAAACAACAGCTGGAGAAACAGATACCAAAAGTTTATAGCAGATACACTTAGCTTGGTAGCTCCAGCACTGTGTAGTGATTTTCCTGAAGTATCTTCTGACTCAGTTGCAACGTGGAACATCTTGCAATATGTAAAAGAAAAAAACAACATATAAAGCAAAATTGATCAAATTCCTTAAATGACAGTTTCAGGAATGGGGAAAAAAATGCCAGTGAACAAGCTTCTAGCAACCAGAAGCAATAAATAATGAGACTTAAATAATGTGGAGACAAAAATGACGCCCATATTTTTTAGCGCCAAAAAAGACGCCCACATTATTTGGCGCCTAAATGCTTTTGGCGCCAAAAATGACGCCACATCCGGAACGCCGACATTTTTGACGCAAAAAAACGTCAAAAAATGACGCAACTTCCGGCGACACGTATGACGCCGGAAACAGAAAAAAAAAATTTTGCGCCAAAAAAGTCCGCGCCAAGAATGACGCAATAAAATGAAGCATTTTCTGCCCCCGCGAGCCTAACAGCCCACAGGGAAAAAGTCAAATTTTTTAAGGTAAGAAAAAATGATTGAAACAAATGCATTTATCCCAAATATGAAACTGACTGTCTGAAAAATAAGGAATGTTGAACATTCTGAGTCAAGGCAAATAAATGTTTGAATACATATATTTAGAACTTTATAAACAAAGTGCCCAACCATAGCTTAGAGTGTCACAGAAAATAAGATTTACTTACCCCAGGACACTCATCTACATGTTTGTAGAAAGCCAAACCAGTACTGAAACGAGAATCAGCAGAGGTAATGGTATATATAAGAGTATATCGTCGATCTGAAAAGGGAGGTAAGAGATGAATCTCTACGACCGATAACAGAGAACCTATGAAATAGACCCCGTAGAAGGAGATCACTGCATTCAAATAGGCAATACTCTCCTCACATCCCTCTGACATTCACTGCACGCTGAGAGGAAAACCGGGCTCCAACTTGCTGCGGAGCGCATATCAACGTAGAATCTAGCACAAACTTACTTCACCACCTCCATCGGAGGCAAAGTTTGTAAAAACTGAATTGTGGGTGTGGTGAGGGGTGTATTTATAGGCATTTTAAGGTTTGGGAAACTTTGCCCCTCCTGGTAGGAATGTATATCCCATACGTCACTAGCTCATGGACTCTTGCTAATTACATGAAAGAAATAGACCTTTTTGAATTAATATGAGTGGAAATCCAAGTTTGATACCCAATGGTCCCTGAACATAGATGTATGGAGATCTCCACAATCTGAATTGAGGGCTACCCATAGCCCTCCTCCCCCTGTTCTCCCTCCTAATAAAAGTATCAAAACAACCAACCCCACTATCCAGTGATTATTCTACCCAGACTGCTAGACGCCTTCTATTGTTTTACCAGGATCTCCCCCACTACCCCTACCCCGTCCCATCCCCCCTCATTTTACCTACACCCTCATGGAACATTTATATATGTTTTCTCATAGCCTGATAGTTATTTTTATATGTCTATGTTCCTGAATATAACTTTGAAGTATTGTGTTAAAGGCAATGATTGAGCCCAGATGTGGGTTTCATTGCCATTGTCTCTGTTATTTTCTTTCCTGTTACTAAGTCTATGTAATGTGTGGAGCACCATTAGGTGCAATGTTACTTATTTATTATGAAAAACAAATAAAAGTCATTTAAAAAAAATAATTATGTCTAGAATTGTTCCAAAAATTTGCTTTTTCTTGGGAATTATGGAAAATGATGGAATAAAATCCTTAGCTTAACTACAGATAATAAAATTTGGAAAGTGAGACAGAAGACACCTTCCTCTAAAAGTCTTTCAATTTGAAACCTATTTAGAAATCCTGGGAAACTATGTTTAGAATTCAGAGATCTTAGACAGATTGTGATAGTAATAAACCCCTAAAAATAAATTAGGGTGAGGAAGGGAGAGACTAGAACTCTAGGCTATGGTCCCCCTAAGGTAGGCCTATGTATTTTATAGGGGGCAGTGCCTAATGCCAAAACATAGGTTTATGAAAAAGAAAGAGATAGGGATAGAGGCATTATTTGGCACACTTTGAGTCAGAGTCTAGATAACACATATTACTAATGATGAGTGAACATAAAATGTAGCTTTTATTAATATCAAAGATAAAATATGTTGTCACAATATTAAAAAATATATGTAAGGAAAAACACACAAAGATACCCTAAATACGCAACTCTAAGATACTAATACAATTTTACTGTATATATGAGGGCTTGCTGGTATAAGCCAGGAAAAACTCCAAATACAACAACAAGAATTGATATCCCCAAATAGTTATCTACATAACACGATCAAATGTATGATAGGCTGTTTAACAAATGTCAAATGCTATTAACTATTAATTGCGCATATGAGGTCAATTGTAAGGAGGAGGAAGTTTTTTGGATAAAAAGGTACAAAAAAAAAAGGCTTAATCTGCATCCTACTAGAAAAGAATCTGGTTTGGGGGTCATACCTTTATGATGATTTGGAAGATGAAGAAGGTTCATAGAATGATTAGCTTTGTTCACATTGGAATAAACTATCAGAAAGATCTGGAAGATTCAGGTCATTGTAAGGAGGAGGAAGTTTTTTGGATAAAAAGGAACAAAAAATGATTATTTGTTCAATTTTTCCCTTAGACTTCTTGTCCTGAGGGATAAAATGTCCACACTGTGGAAATAATGTCAAGACCAGGTCCAAATAAATTGTTCCTTGAAAAGGAGAGATACAAGTCTATCTTTGGACCCTCTGTATGCCGACAATGACTTAAAATCATAAAGCCATTTTAGTCAGTACTGCTAAAGTCATATACTTAGAATAAAATAGATCTATGTCAAAATAGGACCACAAATAAGTGTATTAGCCGACTTCAAAAGTTTCAAACAATTTTTAAAATCTTCATCCACAGAGTCTTCTGAGATCTGCTTAGACAATTGTAACATCAGATGCAACTGCTACAGAAGCAATGCTTGCTGAAAAACATAATTTATGTAAGAACTTACCTGATAAATTCATTTCTTTCATATTAGCAAGAGTCCATGAGCTAGTGACGTATGGGATATACATTCCTACCAGGAGGGGCAAAGTTTCCCAAACCTCAAAATGCCTATAAATACACCCCTCACCACAACCACAATTCAGTTTAACGAATAGCCAAGAAGTGGGGTGATAAGAAAGGAGCGAAAGCATCAAAAATAAGGAATTGGAATAATTGTGCTTTATACAAAAAAATCATAACCACCACAAAAAAAGAGTGGGCCTCATGGACTCTTGCTAATATGAAAGAAATGAATTTATCAGGTAAGTTCTTACATAAATTATGTTTTCTTTCATGTAATTAGCAAGAGTCCATGAGCTAGTGACGTATGGGATAATAAATACCCAAGATGTGGAACTTCCACGCAAGAGTCACTAGAGAGGGAGGGATAAAATAAGAGAGCCAATTCCGCTGAAAAATAATAATCCACAACCCAAAACAAAAGTTTTAATCTCAATAATGAAAAAAATGAAATTATAAGCAGAAGAATCAAACTGAAACAGCTGCCTGAAGTACTTTTCTACCAAAAACTGCTTCAGAAGAAGAAAACACATCAAAATGGTAGAATTTAGTAAAAGTATGCAAAGAAGACCAAGTTGCTGCTTTGCAAATCTGATCAACAGAAGCTTCATTCCTAAACGCCCAGGAAGTAGAAACTGACCTAGTAGAATGAGCCGTAATTCTTTGAGGCAGGGATTTACCCGACTCTACATAAGCATGATGAATCAAAGACTTTAACCAAGACGCCAAAGAAATGGCGGAGGCCTTCTGACCTTTTCTGGACCCAGAAAAGATAACAAATAGACTAGAAGTCTTTCTAAAATCTTTAGTAGCTTCAACATAATATTTCAAAGCTCTTACTACATCCAAAGAATGTAAAGATCTCTCCTTTGAATTCTTAGGATTAGGACACAATGAAGGAACAACAATTTCTCTACTAATGTTGTTAGAATTCACAACCTTAGGTAAAAATTTAAATGAAGTCCGTAACACTGCTTTATCCTGATGAAAAATCAGAAAAGGAGATTCACAAGAAAGAGCAGATAACTCAGAAACTCTTCTAGCAGAAGAGATGGCCAAAAGGAACAGAACTTTCCAAGAAAGTAATTTAATGTCCAGAGAATGCATGGGTTCAAACGGAGGAGCTTGTAAAGCCCTCAGAACCAAATTAAGACTCCAAGGAGGAGAGATTGACTTAATGACAGGTTTGATACGAACCAAAGCCTGTACAAAACAATGAATATCAGGAAGATTAGCAATCTTTCTGTGAAAAAGAACAGAAAGAGCAGAGATTTGACCTTTCAAGGAACTTGCAGACAAACCTTTATCCAAACCATCCTGAAGAAACTGTAAAATTCTAGGAATTCTAAAAGAATGCCAGGAGAATTTATGAGAAGAACACCAAGAAATGTAAGTCTTCCAGACTCGATAATAAATCCTCCTAGACACAGATTTACGAGCCTGTAACATAGTATTAATTACTGAGTCAGAGAAACCTCTATGACTAAGAATCAAGCGTTCAATTTCCATACCTTCAAATTTAATGATTTGAGATCCTGATGGAAAAAAGGGATTGAGATAGAAGGTCTGGTCTTAATGGAAGAATCCAAGGTTGGCAACTGGCCATCCGAATGAGATCCGCATACCAAAACCTGTGAGGCCATGCTGGAGCCACCAGCAGTACAAACGAACGTTCCATTAGAATTTTGGAAATCACTTTTGGAAGAAGAACTAGAGGCGGAAAGATATAGGCAGGATGATAATTCCAAGGAAGCGACAACGCGTCCACTGCCTCCGTCTGAGGATCCCTGGATCTGGACAGATACCTGGGAAGTTTCTTGTTTAGATGAGAGGCCATCAGATCTATTTCTGGAAGACCCCAGATTTGAACAATCTGAAGAAATACCTCTGGGTGAAGGGACCATTCGCCCGGATGTAACGTCTGGCGACTGAGATAATCCGCTTCCCAATTGTCTACACCTGGAATGTGAACCGCAGAGATTAGACAGGAGCTGGATTCCGCCCATACAAGTATCCGAGATACTTCTTTCATAGCCTGAGGACTGTGAGTCCCACCCTGATTGACATATGCCACGGTTGTGACATTGTCTGTCTGAAAACAAATAAACGATTCTCTCTTCAGAAGAGGCTAGAACAGAAGAGCTCTGAAAATCGCACGGAGTTCCCAAATGTTGATTGGTAATCTCGCCTCCTGAGATTCCCAAACCCCCTGCGCTGTCAGAGATCCCCATACAGCTCCCCAACCTGAAAGACTCGCATCTGTTGAGATCACAGTCCAGGTTGGACGAACAAAAGAAGCCCCTTGGACTAAACGATGGTGATCTATCCACCACGTCAGAGAGTGTCGTACATTGGGATTTAAGGATATTAATTGTGATATCTTTGTATAATCCCTGCACCATTGGTTCAGCATACAAAGCTGAAGAGGTCACATGTGAAAACGAGCAAAGGGGATCGCGTCCGATGCAGCAGTCATGAGACCTAGAATTTCCATGCATAAAGCTACCGAAGGGAACGATTGAGACTGAAGGTTTTGACAGGCTGAAACCAATTTCAGACATCTTTTTTCTGTTAGAGACAAGGTCATGGACACTGAATCTATTTGAAAACCCAAAAAGGTTACCTGAGTCTGAGGAATCAATGAACTCTTTGATAAATTGATCCTCCAACCATGTCTTTGAAGAAACGACACAAGTTGATTCGTATGAGATTCTGCAGAATGTGAAGACTGAGCAAGTACCAAGATATCGTCCAAATAAGGAAATACCGCAATACCCTGTTCTCTGATTACAGAGAGAAGGGCACCGAGAACCTTTGAAAAGATCCTTGGAGGTGTTGCTAGGCCAAACGGAAGGGCCACAAACTGGTAATGCTTGTCTAGAAAAGAGAATCTCAGAAACTGAAAGTGATCTGGATGAATCGGAATATGAAGATATGCATCCTGTAAATCTATTGTGGACATATAATGCCCTTGCTGAACAAAAGCCAGAATAGTCCTTATAGTTACAATTTTGAATGTTGGTATCCTTACATAACGATTCAATATCTTTAGATCCAGAACTGGTCTGAAGGAATTCTCCTTCTTTGGTACAATGAATAGATTTGAATAAAACCCCAGACCCTGTTCCAGAACTGGAACTGGCACAATTACTCCAGCCAACTCTAGATCTGAAACACATTTCAGAAATGCCTGAGCCTTCACTGGATTTATTGGAATGAGAGAGAGAAAAAATCTCTTCGCAGGCGGTCTTACCTTGAAACCTATTCTGTACCCTTGTGAAACAATGTTCTGAATCCAAAGACTGTGAATCGAATTGATCCACATGTCTTTGAAAAATCTTAACCTGCCCCCTACAAGCTGTGCTTGAATGAGGGCCGCACCTTCATGTGGACTTAGGAGCTGGTTTTGACTTTCTAAAAGGCTTAGATTTATTCCAGATTGGAGAAGGTTTCCAAACAGAAACCGTTCCTTTAGGGGAAGGGTCAGGCTTCTGTTCCTTATTCTGACGAAAGGAACGAAAACGATTAGCAGCCCTATATTTGCCTTTAGATTTTTTGTCCTGAGGCAAAAAAGTTCCTTTCCCCCCAGTAACAGTTGAAATAATAGAATCCAACTGGGAACCAAATATTTATTACCTTGGAAAGAAAGAGAAAGCAAAGTTGACTTAGAAGACATATCTGCATTCCAAGTTTTAAGCCATAAAGCTCTTCTAGCTAAAATAGCTAAAGACATATACCTGACATCAACTCTAATGATATCAAAGATGGCATCACAAATAAAGTTATTAGCATGTTGAAGAAGTTTAACAATGCTATGAGTATTATGGTCTGATACTTCTTGTGCTAAAGCCTCCAACCAAAAAGTGGAAGCAGCAGCAACATCAGCCAAAGAAATAGCAGGCCTAAGAAGATTACCTGAACACAAATAAGCTTTCCTTAGAAAGGATTCAATCTTCCTATCTAAAGGATCTTTAAAGGAAGTACTATCTATCTAGGAATAGTAGTACGTTTAGCAAGAGTAGAGATAGCCCCATCAACTTTAGGGATTTTGTCCCAAAACTCTAACCTGTCAGATGGCACAGGATACAATTTCTTAAACCTTTGAGAAGGAGTAAATGAAGTACCTAGATTATTCCATTCCCTAGAAATTACTTCAGAAATAGCATCAGGGACAGGAAAAACTTCTGGAATAACCATAGGAGGTTTAAAAACCGAATTTAAACGCTTAGAAAAATCCTCATCAGAAACAGACAAATCAGAATGATGATGGTTATTTAAAAATTCATCTGAAAAATGAGAAGTTTTAAAAGACCTTTTACGTTTACTGGAAGGAGGAATAACAGACATAGCCTTCCTAATAGATTTAGAAACAAATTCTTTTATATTAACATGAACATCCTGAGTATTAGATGTTGAGGGAACAGCAACAGGTAATGGTATATTACTAATGGAAATACTATCTGCATTAGCAAGTTATCATGACATTCATCACAAACTACAGCCGGAGGAACAGATACCACAAGTTTACAACAAATGCACTTAACTTTGGTAGAACCAGCATCAGGCAGCGTCTTTCCAGAAGTAGATTCTGATCCAGGGTCAATTTGAAACATCTTGCAATATGTAATAGAAAAAACAACATATAAAGCAAAATTATCAAATTCCTTAAATGACAGTTTCAGGAATGGGAAAAAATGCCAATGAACAAGCCTCTAGCAACCAGAAGCAATGAAAAATGAGACTGAAATAATGTGAAAAAAAGGTGGAGACAAGAATGACGCCCACATTTTTTAGCGCCAAAAAAAAAAGACGCCCACATTATTGGCGCCTTAAATTTTTTGGCACCAAGAATGACGCCACATCCAGTGACGCTGACATTTTTGGCGCAAAACGTAAAAAAAATGACGCAATCACGAACAACTTCTGGCGTCAAGTATGACGCCGGAAATGACAAAAAAAATTTTGCGCCAAAAAAGTCAGTGCCAAGAATGACGCAATAAATTGAAGCATTTTCAGCCCCCGCGAGCCTAACAGCCCACAGGGAAAAAAGTCAATTGAAACAATTTTTAAGGTAAGAAAAAAAAAATAAAAAAAAATTGAATATTCATATGCATTATCCCAAATAATGAAACTGACTGTCTGAAATAAGGAATATTGATCATCCTGAATCATGGCAAATATAAGTTTAACCCCTTAATGATCAACGACGTGCAGGGTACGTCCTCCAAAAAAATGTCCTTAACGACCAAGGACGTACATCCTGCAATAACTTTTTTTAAGCAGTCCGATGCACTCTGTGGCCCTCTCTGCATCGGCTATTGGTGGCTATGATCGTTGGTGGGTGGGAGCGTGTCCAGGGAGGCGAGAAGGCAGCCATCAGTAGAGGAGGGGGGCGGGATCGCGTGTGGGTGCGCGTGCACGGGAGCGTGCACACGCGTGTGAAACTGCCTGGCCAAAAGTTAAAGTGGAAGAGGCACAAGGTGGGACTCAGTGGGAGAGAGGGTGGGAATAAAAAATATTAATGATCTGGGAGAGGGTGGGGGGTTGGGTGTTAAGGGGGGTAAGCTACACTACAGAAAAACTTAAAATAAACATTTGATTTCAAACTGGGTACTGGCAGACAGCTGCCAGTACCCAATATGGTGCACAATAAGGCAGAGGAGGGGGGTAGAGAGCTGTTTGGGGGGGGGATCAGGGAGGTTGGGGCTAAGGGGGGGGTCCTACACAGCAGATTTTTTTTTTTTTTTTTTTTTAAACAAAACAAAAAAAAACTTTTATTTTAGTACTGGCAGACTTTCTGCCAGTACTTAAGATGGCGGGGACGATTGTGGGGTGGGGGAGGGAAGAGAGCTGTTTGGGAGGGATCAGGGGGTGTGATGTGTCAGGTGGGAGGCTGATCTCTACACTAAATCTAAAATTAACCCTGCAAGCTCCCTATAAGCTACCTAATTAACCCCTTCACTGCTAGCCATAATACACGTGTGATGCGCAGCAGCATTTAGCGGCCTTCTAATTACCAAAAAGCAACGCCAAAGTCAAATATGTCTGAACAAAGGGGATCCTAGAGAAGCATTTACAACCATGTGTGCCATAATTGCACAAGCTGTTTGTAAATAATTTCAGTGAGAAACATAAAATTGTTAAACATTTAGCGTTTTTTTCAATTTGATCGCATTTTGCGGTGAAATGGTGGCATGAAATATACCAAAATGTGCCTAGATCAATACTTGGGGTTGTCTACTGCACTACACTAAAGCTAAAATTAACCCTACAAGCTCCCTACATGCTCCCTAATTAACCCCTTCACTGCTGGGCATAATACACGTGTGGTGCACAGTGGCATTTAGCGGCCTTCTAATTACCAAAAAGCAACGCCAAAGCCATATATGTCTGCTATTTCTGAACAAAGGGGATCCCAGAGAAGCATTTACAACCATTTATGCCATAATTGCACAAATTGTTTGTAAATAATTTCAGTGAGAAACCTAAAGTTTGTGAAAAAATTTGTGAAAAAGTGAACGATTTTTTTTATTTGATGGCATTTGGCGGTGAAATGGTGGCATGAAATATACCAAAATGGGCCTAGATCAATACTTTGGGATATCTTCTAAAAAAAAATATATACATGTCAAGGGATATTCAGGGATTCCTGAAAGATATCAGTGTCCCAATGTAACTAGCGCTAATTTTGAAAAAAAGTGGTTTGGAAATAGCAAAGTGCTACTTGTATTTATGGCCCTATAACTTGCAAAAAAAGCAAAGAACATGTAAACATTGGGTATTTCTAAACTCAGGACAAAATTTAGAAACTATTTAGCATGGGAGTTTTTTGGTGGTTGTAGATGTGTAACAGATTTTGGGGATCAATGTTAGAAAAAGTGTGTTTTTACCATTTTTTTCCTCATATTTTATAAAAGGACACGGATGATGGGAGGGAGCAAATCAGGTCACCTAGATGGAAGGCACCACGGTTAGCAAAACCTTTCTCCCAAAAATAGCCTCAGAAGAAGCAAAAGTATCAAATTTGTAAAATTTGGTAAAAGTGTGCAGTGAAGACCAAGTCGCTGCCTTACATATCTGATCAACAGAAGCCTCGTTCTTAAAGGCCCATGTGGAAGCCACGGCCCTAGTGGAATGAGCTGTGATTCTTTCAGGAGGCTGCCGTCCGGCAGTCTCATAAGCCAATCTGATGATGCTTTTAAGCCAAAAAGATAGAGAGGTAGAAGTTGCTTTTTGACCTCTCCTTTTACCAGAATAAACAACAAACAAGGAAGATGTTTGTCTGAAATCCTTTGTAGCATCTAAATAGAATTTTAGAGCACGGACAACGTCCAAATTGTGTAACAAACGTTCCTTCTATGAAACTGGATTCGGACACAAAGAAGGTACAACTATCTCCTGGTTAATATTTTTGTTGGAAACAACCTTCGGAAGAAAACCAGGCTCAGTACGTAAAAACCACCTTATCTGCATGGACCAGATAGGGCGGAGAACACTGCAGAGCAGATAACTCTGAAACTCTTCTAGCAGAAGAAATTGCAACCTAAAACAAAACTTTCCAAGATAATAACTTAATATCTATGGAATGTAAGGGTTCAAACGGAACCCCTTGAAGAACTGAAAGAACTAGATTAAGACTCCAGGGAAGAGTCAAAGGTCTGTAAACAGGCTTGATTCTAACCAGAGCCTGAACAAACGCTTAAACGTCTGGCACAGCTGCCAGCCTTTTGTGAAGTAAAACAGATAAAGCAGAGATCTGTCCCTTCAGAGAACTCGCAGAAAATCCTTTCTCCAAACCTTCTTGTAGAAAGGAAAGAATCTTAGGAATTTTTATCTTGTTCCATGGGAATCCTTTAGATTCACACCAACAGATATATTTTTTCCATATATTATGGTAAATTTTTCTAGTTACAGGCTTTCTAGCCTGAATAAGAGTATCTACTACAGAATCTGAAAACCCACGCTTTGATAAAATCAAGCGTTCAAACTCCAAGCAGTCAGTTGGAGGAAAACCAGATTCGGATGTTCAAATGGACCCTGAATAAGAAGGTCCTGACGCAAAGGTAGCTTCCATGGTGGAGCCGATGACACATTCACCAGGTCTGCATACCAAGTCCTGCGTGGCCACACAGGAACTATCAAGGTCACCGAAGCCCTCTCCAGATTGATCCTGGCTACCAGCCTGGGAATGAGAGGAAACGGTGGGAATACATAAGCTAGGTTGAAGATCCAAGGTGCTACTATTGTATCCAATAGAGTCGCCTTGGGATCCCTGGATTTGGACCCGTAACAAGGGACCATGAAGTTCTGACGAGAGGCCATCAGAACCAAGTCTGGAATGCCCCATAATTGAGTTATTTGGGCAAAGATTTCCAGATGGAGTTCCCACTCCCCCGGATGCTCCTCCATCGCCAGGGAACTCCTTGTTACCCCCTGATGGTTGATATATGTAACAGTCGTCATGATGACTGATTGAAACCTTATGAATTTGGCCTTTGCTAGTCTAGGCCAAGCCTTGAGAGCATTGAATATCGCTCTCAGTTCCATTATGTTTATCGGGAGAAGAGAGTCTTCCCGAAACCATAGACCCTGAGTTTTCAGGGGTTCCCAGACCGCGCCCCAGCCCACCAGACTGGCGTCGGTCGTGACAATGACCTATTCTGGTCTGCGGAAGCTCATTCCCTGTGACAGGTTGTCCAGGGTCAGCCACCAACGGAGTGAATCTCTGGTTATTTGATCTACTTGTATCGTCGGAGACAAGACTGTAGAATCCCCATTCCACTGTCTGAGCATGCCCAGGTGCAATGGTCTTAGATGAATTCGTGCAAAAGGAACTATGTCCATTGCCGCAACCATCAACCCTATTACTTCCATGGACTGCGCTATGGAAGGAATAAGAACAGAATGAAGTACCTGACAAGAGCTTAGAAGTTTTGATTTTCTGGCCTCTGTCAGAAAAACCTTCATTTCTAAGGAAACTATTATTGTTCCCAAGAAGGGAACTCTTGTTGACGGGGACAGAGAACTTTTTTCTATGTTCACTTTCCACCTGTGAGATCTGAGAAAGGCTAGGACAATGTCCGTATGAGCCCTTGCTTTTGACAGAGACGACACCTGAATCAGGATGTCGTCCAAGTAAGGTACTACTGCAATGCTGCTTGGTCTTAGCACCGCTAGAAGGGACCCTAGTACCCTTGTGAAAATCCTTGGAGCAGTGGCTAATCCGAATGGAAATGCCACAGGTAATGCTTGTCCAGAAAGGCGAACCTTAGGAACCGAAAATGTTCCTTGTGGATAGGAATACGTAGGTACGCATCCTTTAAGTCCACCGTGGTCATGAATTGACCTTCCTGGATGGTAGAAAGGATCGTTCGAATGGTTTCCATTTTGAATGATGAAACCCTTAGAAACTTGTTTAGAATCTTGAGATCTAAAATAGGTCTGAATGTTCCCTCTTATTTGGGAATTATGAACAGGTTGGAGTAAAAACCCATCCCTTGTTCTCCTAATGGAACAGGATGAATCACTCCCATGCTTAACAGGTCTTCTACACAGTGTAAGAATGCCTGTTCGAAGATAATTGAGACCCGTGGAACCTTCCCCTTGGGAGTAGTTCCCTGAATTCCAGGAGATAACCTTGAGAAACTATTTCTAGCGCCCAAGGATCCTGAACATCTCTTGCCCCAACCTGAGCAAAGAGAGAAAGTCTGCCCCCCACCAGATCCTTCCCAGATCGGGGGCCAACACTTCATGCTGTTTTGGTAGCAGTGGCAGGTGACTTGGCCTGCTTACCCTTGTTCCAGCCTTGCATCGGCCTCCAGGCTGGCTTGGTTTGAGAAGTATTACCCTCTTGCTTAGAGGGTGTAGAATTTGAGGCTGGTCCGTTTCTGCGAAAGGGACGAAAATTTGGCTTATTTTTAGCCTTAAAAGACCTATCCTGTGGGAGGGCGTGGCCCTTTCCCCCAGTGATGTCTGAAATAATCTCTTTCAAGTCAGGGCCAAACAGTGTTTTACCTTTGAAAGGGATGTTAAGCAAAAGCGCTCTGCGCGCCACGATAGCAAACCCTGAATTATTCGCCGCTAATCTAGCTAATTGCAAAGCGGCATCTAAAATAAAAAAGAGTTAGCCAATTTAAGAGCTTGAACTCTGTCCAAAACCTCCTCGTACGAAGATTCTTTATTAAGCGACTTTTCTAGTTCTTCGAACCAGAAACACGCAGCTGTAGTGACAGGAACAATGCATGAAATTGGTTGTAGAAGGTAACCTTGCTGAACAAACATCTTTTTAAGCAAACCCTCTAACCTTTAATCCATAGGATCTTGAAAGCACAACTATCTTCTATAGGAATAGAAGTGCGTTTGTTTAGAGTAGAACCCGCCCCCTCGACCTTAGGGACTGTATGCTATAAGTCCTTTCTGGGGTCGACTATAGGAAACTAATTTCTTAAATATAGGGGGAGGACAAAGGGTATGCCGGGCCTTTCCCACTCCTTATTTACTATGTCCGCCACCCGCTTGGGTATAGGAAAAACATCGGGGGGCACCGGAACCTCTAGGAAATTGTCCATCTTACCTAATTTCTCTGGAATGACCAAATTGTCACAATCATCCAGAGTAGATAATACCTCCTTAAGTAGTGCGTGGAGATGTTGAAATTTAAATTTAAAAGTTACAATATCAGGTTCTGCTTGTTGAGAAATTTTCCCTGAATCTGAAATTTCTCCCTCAGACAAAACCTCCCTCCTGGCCCCTTCAGATAGGTGTGAGGGTATGTCAGAAAAGATATCATCAGCGTCCTCTTGCTCCTCAGTGTTTAAAACAGAGCAATCACGCTTTCTCTGATAAGTAGGCATTTTGGAAAAAAATGCATGCAATAGAATTATCCATTACAGCCATTAATTGTTGTATGGTAATAAGTATTGGCGCACTAGATGTACTAGGGGCCTCTTGTGTGGGCAAAACTGGTGTAGACACAGAAGGGGATGATGCAGTACCATGCTTACTCCCCTCATTAGAGGAATCATCTTGGGCAATATCATATCTATGGCATTATTATCCCTATTTTGTTTGGACATTATGACACAAATATATCACATATATTTAAATGGGGAGACACATTGGCTTTCATACATATAGAACATCGTTATCTGATGGTTCAGACATGTTAAACAGGCTTAAACTTGTTAAAGCACAAAAAACGTTTTACAATAAAACCGTTACTGTCCCTTTAAATTTTAAACTGAACACACTTTATTACTGAATATGTGAAAAAGTATGAAGGAATTGTTCAAATTTCACCAAAATTTCACCACAGTAACTTAAAGCCTTAAAAGTATTGCACACCAAATTTGAAAGCTTTAACCCTTAAAATAACGGAACCGGAGCCGTTTTTACATTTAACCCCTATACAGTCCCAGGTATCTGCTTTGCTGAGACCCAACCAAGCCCAGAGGGGAATACGATACCAAATGATGCCTTCAATAAGCTTTTTCAGTGGTTCTTAGCTCCTCACACATGCATCTGCATGCCATGCTTTCCAAAAACAACTGCGCATTAGAGGCGCGAAAATGAGGCTCTGTCTATGACTAGAAAAGGCCCCCAGTGAAAAAGGTGTCCAATACAGTGCCTGCCGTTTTTATTAAAACAATCCCCAAGATTTAACAACTATTAAAAGTAATAATCTGCCAAATATACTTAGTAAAGTAATCGTTTTAGCCCAGAAAAATGTCTACCAGTTTTTTAAGCCCTAATGAAGCCCTTTATTCTTTTACTTAAACAAAGAAAATGGCTTACCGGTTCCCATAGGGAAAATGACAGCTTCCAGCATTACCGAGTCTTGTTAGAAATGTGTCATACCTCAAGCAGCAAAAGTCTGCTCACTGTTTCCCCCAACTGAAGTTAATTCCTCTCAACAGTCCTGTGTGGAAACAGCCATCGATTTTAGTAACGGTTGCTAAAATCATTTTCCTCTTACAAACAGAAATCTTCATCTCTTTCCTGTTTCAGAGTAAATAGTACATACCAGCACTATTTTAAAATAACAAACTCTTGATTGAAGAATAAAAACTACATTTAAACACCAAAAAACTCTAAGCCATCTCCGTGGAGATGTTGCCTGTACAACGGCAAAGAGAATGACTGGGGAAGGCGGAGCCTAGGAGGGATCATGTGACCAGCTTTGCTGGGCTCTTTGCCATTTCCTGTTGGGGAAGAGAATATCCCACAAGTAAGGATGACGACGTGGACCGGACACACCTATGTTGGAGAAATAGCCTTGGTCCCAAACGGACAGAAAATGGAAAAGTGCTGTGGTCATTAAGGGGTTAAAGACATATATTTAGAACTTTATATATAAAGT
Source organism: Bombina bombina (assembly GCF_027579735.1). NCBI lineage: Eukaryota > Metazoa > Chordata > Amphibia > Anura > Bombinatoridae > Bombina > Bombina bombina. The sequence continues at coordinate 485,675,060 of NC_069504.1, read as the reverse complement.
GCCCAACCATAGCTTAGAGTGTCACAAAAAATAAGACTTACTTACCCCAGGACACTCATCTACATATAGTAGATAGCCAAACCAGTACTGAAACGAGAATCAGTAGAGGTAATGGTACATAAAAGTATATCGTCGATCTGAAAAGGGAGGTAAGAGATGAATCTCTATGACCGATGACAGAGAACCTATGAAATAGATCCCGTAGAAGGAGACCATTGAATTCAAATAGGCAATACTCTCTTCACATCCCTCTGACATTCACTGCACACTGAGAGGAAAACCGGGCTCCAGCCTGCTGTGAAGCGCATATCAACGTAGAATCTAGCACCAACTTACTTCACCACCTCCACGGGAGGCAAAGTTTGTAAAACTGAATTGTGGGTGTGGTGAGGGGTGTATTTATAGGCATTTTGAGGTTTGGGAAACTTTGCCCCTCCTGGTAGGAATGTATATCCCATACGTCACTAGCTCATGGACTCTTGCTAATTACATGAAAGAAAAGGTCTTTCGAAGAAAGGTTACCAATTTCATGTTTATATGGTTCCTATGGTTATTTACATATATAGATAAACTTTTAAACATTCAAAAGTGTCCATTAACATAGCTGTGTCTATTAAAAAAATACAAAATATACTTACCCATAGACACTTGTCCACTTAGTAGGAGACAGCCAAACCAGTACTGAAACATATCAGCAGATGTAATGAAATAGGAGTATAACGTCAATCTGTAAAGGGAGGCAGAAGACGAGTCCCTGCAACCAAATTTACAGAGAGCCTATGAAGGATTTCTCATGAGGTAAAAACATTATATCATGAGGCAGTACTCCATCACATCCCAGCATTCTACCCACTTAATCTTAGCATCTACTTCAAGGCAATACATTATGTGAATATGTTTGTTGTGTGGGACAGTGTCAAGTGCTTTGCTAAAGTGTAAATATTAATATTAATTTAGTTACATGGTCAAAGAAATCAATTAGATTAGTCTGAAATGATATTTCAACAGTGAAACCATGTTGCCCTTTGTCTTCTAAGTTGTTTGTCTAAAGGTAAGACACAAGTCTTTCCTTTAAAAGAGTTTTCATTAATTTCCCTGCAATTGAGGTCAAACTTGCTTTGTCTATAGTTATAAAATCTTCCCCACTACCCTTTTTATGAAGAGGGACTGCATTGGAAATTTTCCAGTCTTTTAGAACAACTAATGTTAACAGTGACTGATAAAATAAATAAGCTAATGGAGTAGCTATCACTGATCGAAGATCTCTTAGAATGTTATCTGGACCCACAGACTTATTTACTTTTTTCTTTGATAAAACCCTTGAAACCTCTTCCTTTGTAAAAAGAAAAGTACAACTCACATTATCATTTTAAGTAACATCGCTTAACAGAATCTCACTATCTTTACAATCTGTTGTAAAGACTGAACAAAAGTAATCATTTAGACAGTTCGTTATTTGTTTATCTCCTTCCACTACTCTATCATCAGTCTTGAGTCTTACTATCCCTCCCTTAGTTTTTCTCTTTTCAATGATATATCTAAAGAAGGTTTTGGATCATCTACAAAACATTTATGCACAGAAAAATCTAGTGTACAATGTCCCTTTAACAGCAGAGTGAAACATTACTTACATTTTGGAGATAGTTCTGAAGAACCCGTGAGTGAAGTCATGGTGACCCATAGACCCTTGAACACTCTGATATAAGGGAAGCACAGCAAAACCCATGAACAAATAGCTTGCAGGGGGATGCAACTGAAAATACTTATAAACCAATCACAATTTGGGTTGGGTTAAATTATAAATTGATATCTCTTCTAAAGGATCAGCTGCAAAAAAAAAATATATAAGTAAGGATAGTAATAGATAGACTGAAGAATCTAAGCAGTAAGAAGGTACAGATTTTTACCCCACTAAAGGTAATGCAAAACTAAAAAAAAGTCACGGTGAGATAATACAGTGAGGAATACTGACAAGTAAGCACTGGAAATGACTGTGCCAAAAATAGTAAAGCCTAGAAAAAATAAACATAACAAACAAAGGGTTCAATACATTTCCACCCCTAATTTGATAAAAGCTGAAATGATCAGTGTTTCACCACCTCCACCGGTCCTGAGAGCTAGTCGTCTCAACACACAAAGAGGGTTACAGCACCACAGGAACAAGAAAATAAATAGTCAGGAAGGCATGCTAAAAAGCATGCTAAACAGGTTAAACCTTAGTGGACATATGCTAATGATGAGCATTTAAAACAAAATCTGGTGTTAAAATCCTGGATTTTACAGCAGGTGAGTAAATAAAGCTGTTTTAGGGTCTTCAGTAACTGCAGAAAGCACTAAAGCCGGTCGTGCTAAATTAGAGAAAAGTGCCTTAAAACTGCTATATAAATTGTGTGGTGTATAAATATATGTCCAAACAAAGCAACAAATGTAGCGGTCTCTGTTTTCAATAAGCCAGGAGAGATTCTATAGTTAAAACGTTCATTTTATTGATTACATACGTTAAAAACAACAGGAGCACAGCAAGCAGGTACTGCAACTAACGCGTTTCCTGCCTCAAGGGCACTTCATCAGAGCTGGAAATCAAGTATGCTGACAGCTGTTCAATTCACAAAAGGAGGTGTTCACTACAGCTAATTACAGGTTATAGATAGTATATAGAGGACTTTAACCCTTACATAACCACCTCACAAATGTGTCAATAACTATATATATATATCCTAACAACCTACACTACACTTAAAATCATATAATTCATATATTGAGAAAGGGAAACTATTATATACAATGATTTCATATTGTTCTTATATACATCTCATCGCAAATAAAGAGGATTTTGACTAGCAGGCTTATCATAGAAACATGCGTGACATCTCAAGCAATGCATAATAATTGACAAATATAAAAGATAAATGCAAGTCATCAAAATAACATTAACCCAAGACTGTCCATATAAGTATGTTTACTTGCTATAAGTTCACAATCATCCCTGGTGGGCATAAAAACAGCCATTATTGATATAACTACATTACATCCTATTATATAGAATCATACCCCTGACTTATTCCTATATATTAAGTATCTGTTTATTATAGGGTTAACTATAATGTTTATAATTTCTATGATTTTCCAAATAATGTACTTATGGATTAAATGAAAACATTTACGTATATTATCATAGTGACCAAAAAGTACAGATTTGAATGACATCAACTTTGGTTATCTCAGAAAGGACACATTGATTACCACAGAGTTGGTGCAAAGCTTAAGACTTAGCTCCTATCAATGAAAAGCTTAAAGGGACACTGAACCCAAATTTTTTCTTTTGTGATTCAGATAGAGCATGAAATTTTAAGCAACTTTCTAATTTACTCTTATTATAACATTTTCTTCATTCTCTTGGTATCTTTATTTGAAATGCAAGAATATAAGTTTAGGTGCTGGCCCATTTTTGGCGAACAACCTGGGTTGTTCTTGCTGATTGGTGGATAAATTCCTCCACCAATAAAAAAGTGCTGTCCAGAGTCCTGAACCAAAAAAAGCTTAGATGCCTTCTTTTTCAAATAAAGATAGCATGACAATGAAAAAAAATTGATAATAGGAGTAAATTAGAAAGTTGCTTAAAATTGCATGCACTATTTGAATCACGAAAGAAAAAAATTTGGGTTCAGCTTCCCTTTAATATCACTGATTTTGTTTATTTCATGTGGAGAAGCCATCTTTTGGGTATAAATCCAGAAGATTTATTTTTTACTTAGGGCCAAATATCTGTCTCCACCTCTGATACCTAATTTAACCTGTTCAATACCCTGGAACTTGAAGAAACCCAGATTGCTGTTGTGTCTTGCAAAATGTTTCACCACAGGTGTTTTGGGGACCTCTACTTCCACGGATAGCAGATGCTCCCATAGTCTGTCTTTCAAAAGCTTCGAGGTAAGAACTACATTTTGAAAATTACAGCATGTGCAAGTAATCAGATAGATAACATATGTAGAATTACAGTTAATCCGATCCCTGATTTTGTAGGACTTGTGTTGGTGGATGTAAAACTGTCCCCTATTAGAGCATAGTCACTGCACTTGCACAGTATACCACCACACTTGTAAAAACCTGTCTTCATTGATAACCAATTACTTATGTTGTAACAACATAAAGTAGTCTTAGAACCAAAACTTTTTGCCACTCTATCTCCTATGGTTTCTGACCTGCGAGAGATGTAGTTACAATGTGTAGAGATAGTTTTTAAAACATCATCACTCTCTAATAATGGTATCCTTTTCTTAATGATGTTACATATGTCATTAAACTGTCTGCTGTACGTGGTAATAAAATTAATACCAGTATGCTCAGTATTCTTCTTTACATTATCCTTAAAAAGAGCCTCTCTATGAAAAGCCGCAACCAGTTCAGATATTCCTATTAGTGCTTGGCCGTCATAGCCTCTATCTATCAATCTCACTGTTTACTCATTGGCATGTTTATCAAAAATATCCAGGGTGGTGCAATTTTGTCTGAGTCTAATGTACTGTCCTTTCGGTATCCCTCTTTTGAGATGTTGTGTGTGTCATGTTGCCTGTTTCTTTCCTATACACCTCTGAAATAATTGTCATCTTTATGGCCTAGAAGTACATCTAAATATGGCATACTTACTTCAGAAGTGCTAAATGTGAAACTCAGGTTGTCAGAATTATCATTCAGATGACTCATAAATAGATTAAGTATTTCCATCGAGCCTTCCCAAATTAATAGAACATCATCTATAAATCTTGTATAAAATGTAATGTCTCTATAGATGTTCTGTTCGCCAAAAAACATAATTTATGTAAGAACTTACCTGATAAATTCATTTCTTTCATGGTGGTAAGAGACCATGAGCTAGTGACGTATAGGATATACGTTCCTACCAGGAGGGAGCAAAGTTTCCCAAACCTCAAATGCCTATAAATACACCTCACTCACCTCCCACCTCACTCATACCTCATACCTCATTTTAACGTATAGCCAAGTTAGTGAGGTGTAAAAGGAGTATAAAAAAAGAGGAACATGATAAAGTGCTTTATATAAAAAAAAGACATAACCCCTCCAAAAATTGGGGGGGGGGGGGTCTCATGGACTCTTGCCACCATGAAAGAAATGAATTTATCAGGTAAGTTCTTACATAAATTATGTTTTCTTTCCTATAGGTGGCAAGAGTCCATGAGCTAGTGACATATGGATATAATACCCAAGATGTGGAAGTCCACGAGTCACTAGAGAGGGAGGGATAAAATAAAAATAGCTATTTCCACAGACATTAAATCCAAAAAAATATTTAAGTTTTCTTAAAAATACTTAAATCATAGGCACTAGAATCAAACCGAGACAGCTGCCTGAAGAACCTTTCTACCAAAAGCTGCTTCCGAAGAAGCAAAAAAATAAAAAATGGTAAAATTTAGTAAATGTATGCAAAGAAGACCAAGTGGCTGCTTTGCAGATTTGATCAAGTGAAGCTTCATTCTTGAAAGCCCAAGATGTGGCAACTGATCTTGTAGAATGAGCTGTAATTATCAGATGTGGAGATTGCCCTGCTTCCAAATAAGCTTTGTGAATCAGAAGTTTCAACTAAGATGCCAAAGAAGTGGCAGAGGCTTTCTGACCTTTTCTGGAACCAGAATAAAATAACAAATAGACTAGAAGCCTTTCTGAAATCTTTAGTAGCCTCAACATAATATTTCAAAGCTCTTACCTCATCCAAAGAATGTAAAGAAAGAGTATTCTTAGAATTAGCACACAAGGAAGGAAAAATAATTTCCCTATTGATGTTGTTAGAATTCAAAACTTTAGGCACAAATTTAAACAAAGTCCGCACAACAGCTTTATCTTGATGGAAAATCAGATAAGGAGACTCGCAGGAGAGCAAACAATTCAGAAACTCTACTAGCAGAAGAGATAGCCAATAGAAATAACACTTTCCAAGAAAGTAGTTTAATGTCCAAAGAATGCATAGGCTCAAAAGGAGGAGCCTGCAAAGTCTTTAATACCAAATGTAGACTCCAAAGAGGAGAGAGAGATTTAATAACTGGTTTGATAAGAGTCAAAGCTTGTATTAAACAGTGATCATCAGGAAGATTAGCAATCTTTCTGTGAAATAAAACAGAAAGAGCAGAGATTTGTCCTTTCAAAGTATTGTCAGACAAACCTTTATCCAAACCATCCTGAAGAAATTGTAGAATACTAGGAATTCGAAAAGAATGCCAAAAATAATCATGAGTGGAACACCATGAAATATAGGTTTTCCAAACCTTGTGATATATTTTCCTTGAAATAGGCTTACGAGCCTGTATCATAGTGTTAATCACAGAGTCAGAGAAACCTCTATGAATAAGGACTAAGCGTTCAATTTCCATGCTTTCAAATTTAGAGATTTGAGATCCGGATGGAATAATGGGCCTTGAGACAGAAGGTCTAGTCTTAGAGGAAATGACCAAGGTCCGCATACCAAAACCTGTGGGGCCATGCTGGTGCTATCAGAAACACATAAGATTGTTCCATTATGATCTTTGAGATCACTCCCAGAGGTGAAAATATGTAAGCAGGTTGGTAAAACCATGGAACTGCTAGAGCATTCATCAATTCCGCCTGAGGATCCCTGGACCTGGAGAGGTATCTGGGAAGTTTCTTGTTTAGAAGAGAGGCCATCAGATCTATGTCTGGAAGACCTCACATCTGCACAATCTGACTGAACACATCTGGATGGAGAGACCACTCCCCGGATGTAGAATCTGACGGCTGAGATAATCCGCTTCTAAATTGTCTACACCTGGTATATTAATTGCAGTGATTTAGACAAGAGTCGAAGTCAGCCCAATAAAGTATTAGAGACACTTCTTTCATTGCTAGGGGACTGTGAGTCCCCCCTTGATTATTGACATATGCCACTGTTGTAACATTATCTGTTTGAAACCGAATATACGGTTCTCTCTTTAATAGAGGCCAAGCCTGAAGAGCTCTGAAAATAGCACAGAGTTCTAATATTGATTGGTTACCTCGCCTCTCGAGGATTCCAAACTCCTTGTGTTGTCAGAGACCCCCAGCCAGCTCCCCAACCTGTGAGACTTGTATCTGTTGTGACCACAGTCCAGGTAGGACGAACAAAGGAAGCCCCTTGAACAATAAGGTGATGGTTTGACCACCAAGTCAGAGAGAGTTGAGTGTTGGGATTTAAGTATATCAGTTGTGATATCTGAGTACAGTATAATCCTGCACCATTTGTGCAACATGCAAAGCTGTAGAGGTCTCATATTATTATTATTATTATCATCAGGTATTTGTAGAGCGCCAACAGGTTCTGCAGCTCATATGAAAACAAGCAAAAAGGATCACGTCCGATGCTGCAATCATGAGACTTAAAACTTCCATGCACATAGCCACTGAAGGGAATTATAAGAGACTTAAGGTTTAGACAAGGTGAAACCAAACTCAATCTTCTCTGTTCTGTAAGAAAGAGTCATGGACACTGAAGCTATCTGGAAACCTAAAAAGGTGACCTTTGTCTGAGAAATCAAGAAACTCTTTGGTAAATTGATCCTCCAAACATGTCTTTGAAGAAGCAACAGAAATTGTTTTGTGTGAGATTTTCTAACTAAAAAGATTGAGTTATTACCAATATATCGTCCAAAAAAGGAAACACTGCAATACCTAAAACTATTAAGAATATTATTGGTGCTGTTGCAAGGCCAAACGGAAGAGCGACAAATTGGTAATGCTTATTTAGAAAAGAGAATCTCAGAAAACGATAGCGATCTAGATGAATCGAATTGTGAAGGTAAGGGTTCTGTAAGTCTATTGTGGGCATGAAGTGACCTTGCTGAACAAAAGGCAGAATAGTCTTTATAGTCACCATCTTGAAAATTGGGACTCTTACTGTAATGCTCGTGGGATACTCCTCTATCAGACCGAACTTGGCCAGTAGTCTTGTTATCCCGGCGGCGAGCCGGAATGATAGGGAATATCCCAGAGCAGAGAAAGCTAGTAAGATGAGGAAGGCAGCACTCACCACAGGCAGGACAGTTCCCAGTGGTAACGGCAGAGCAGTCCAAGGACAAACCACTAGAATGGTCAGGCAGGCAGGGTGTGGAAACAGCAAAGCAGTCCTAGGGCGCACCACTAGAATGATCAGGCAGGAAGGCAGGATTTGGCAACAGTAAAGCAGTCCAAGGGCACACCACTAGAATGATCAGGCAGGAAGGCAGGATTTGGCAACAGTAAAGCAGTCCAAGGGCACACCACTAGAATGGTCAGGCAGACAGGGTTTGGCAACAAAGAGGCAATCCAGAACAACAGGCGTTAATACGCAGAGTAGTCAGACAGGGTTCAGCAGCAGTATATCAATCCAGTAATTAAGGGGTATAGCAGGCAGAGAAGTCAGAGAGGCAGGGTTCAGCAACCGCATATCAATGCAGTAGTTAAGGAGTATAGGAGGCAGAGTAGTCAGACAGGCAGGGATCATACACAAATAGGCAAATTAATTCAACGATCTGTCACACCCAGGAGCACACAAAGTAACACCTATACTTGGGCAGTGGCAGATCGTTGTAGGAAACTTACATAGGCGCAGGATTCGCGCCACAAAGGTCCGACTGGCATCAGGAGCATGCGGCGATGACGTCATCGTCGCACTCATCCGGACCTGATACAACCCCTGGAAACGAGCATGGAAGGAGAAGCAAGGAGATACTGTGCACCTACCAACGGATAAAGCGGCACGGCATGACAATTACAAAACGATTTAAAGTTTTCAGATCCAAAATTGGTCTGAAAGAATTTTCCTTCTTTGGTACAAAGAATAGATTTTAATAAAAAAAAAAAACAATCCGTGTTCCTGCTGTGGAACCAGGATAATTACCCCTGAAAGTTCTAGATCTGAAACACATTTCAGAAAGACTTGAGCTTTTACTGGATTTTTTGATACATGGGTAATAAAGAATCTTCCCAAAGGAGGTCTTATACTGAATCCTATTCGACACCCCTGAGAAATTATATTCTTAATCCATTGATTTTGGACAGAGTCTGTCCAAACTCTTTAAAATAGCTTTAGTCTGCCCCCTACCAGAAGAACTGGCTTAAGGGCCGCACCTTCATGTAGGTTTAGGGGCAGGATTTGGTTTCTTATAAGGCTTGGATTTATTCCAATTCAGAGATGGTCTCCAATTAGAGCCAGCGGCCTTAGGGCAGTGCTTTCCAAACTGTGTGTCGTGACGCATTAATGTGTCGGCGGCAGTGTGTAGGTGTGTCCCTGCTTCAGCACAAATTCATTTGAATTTTTTTTTTTTGGTTTCCAACTTTCCGCCTACCGGCTATGCATATCACATGATTAACACGTGATTGATACCTAATAGGTCACAGATCATCTTAACCTATTGGCGCAGCTCAGTGGGAACTTAAAGGGACACTGAACCCAATTTTTTTTTCTTGTGTGATTCAGATAGAGCATGACATTTTAAGCAACTTTCTAATTTACTACTATTATCAATTTTTTTTTATTCTCTTGGTATCTTTATTTGAAATGCAAGAATGTAAGTTTAGATGCTGGACCATTTTTGGTGAACAACCTGGGTTGTCCTTGCTGATTCGTGGATAAATTATTCCACCAATAAAAAAAGTGCTGTCCAGAGTACTGAAAAAAAACAAAAAGCTTAGATGCCTTCTTTTTCAAATAAAGATAGCAAGAGAATGAAGAAAAATTGATAATAGGAGTAAATTAGAAAGTTGCTTAAAATTGCATGCTCTATCTGAATCATAAAAGAAAAAATTTGGGTTCAGTGTCCCTTTAAACTATTCCGATTGGTGGCACATTGGCTCCTGACTGCACGTGCAGTCCTCTCAATTGGCTTGTGACTACATGTGTAGTCAGTGAGTGGGATAGCAGTGTGTTTGCAGCATGGGCAGTAGTCAGTCAGACTGGCAGAGCTCTAAGGGTGGTAGCTTAAACGCTGAGCACATTTTTTTTTTTTTGCAGCTAGCTCCCAGTAGTGTGCATTGCTGTTCTTGCTCTTGATATATGGATAGGAAGTGGAAGCTTAAAAATGTTTGATGAAACGCGAGTGTCTTTATCTAATATTCCACCAATTATTCTGAAACTGTGTTCATCCCATCAACCTCATACATCCCATTAAAATAGTAGCTATTGGTGTTATTAAACTGTTTTGTAATTCTTGCACATACATACTGTTACTTGTAAATACATTTTGTTATTATATAATTTATGTATGTGTCCGTATCTCTCAAAACAAGTTAGTTTAACCTCCTGTTTGCTACTACAACAGAATTACTGTGTCGCGAAATGATGTAGGTCTAAAAAGTGTGTCACCGACATGAAAAGCTTGGAAAGCTCTGCCTTAGGGAAAGGAGTGGTTTTCTATTCTGACGAAAGGAACGAAAACGATTGTGAGATTTAAATTTACCCTTAGATTTCTTGTCTTGGGGCAGAAAAACTCCCCAGTAACAGTGGAGATAATGGAATCCAATTGTGAATGAAAAAACATAATTTATGTAAGAACTTACCTGATAAATTCATTTCTTTCATATTAGCAAGAGTCCATGAGCTAGTGACGTATGGGATATACATTCCTACCAGGAGGGGCAAAGTTTCCCAAACCTCAAAATGCCTATAAATACACCCCTCACCACACCCACAATTCAGTTTAACGAATAGCCAAGAAGTGGGGTGATAAAAAAAAGCATATAAAATAAGGAATTGGAATAATTGTGCTTTATACAAAATCATAACCACCACAAAAAAAGGGCGGGCCTCATGGACTCTTGCTAATATGAAAGAAATGAATTTATCAGGTAAGTTCTTACATAAATTATGTTTTCTTTCATGTAATTAGCAAGAGTCCATGAGCTAGTGACGTATGGGATAATGACTACCCAAGATGTGGATCTTTCCACACAAGAGTCACTAGAGAGGGAGGGATAAAATAAAGACAGCCAATTCCTGTTGAAAATAATCCACACCCAAAATAAAGTTTAACGAAAAACATAAGCAGAAGATTCAAACTGAAACCGCTGCCTGAAGTACTTTTCTACCAAAAACTGCTTCAGAAGAAGAAAATACATCAAAATGGTAGAATTTAGTAAAAGTATGCAAAGAGGACCAAGTTGCTGCTTTGCAGATCTGGTCAACCGAAGCTTCATTCCTAAACGCCCAGGAAGTAGATACTGACCTAGTAGAATGAGCTGTAATTCTCTGAGGCGGAATTTTACCCGACTCAACATAGGCAAGATGAATTAAAGATTTCAACCAAGATGCCAAAGAAATGGCAGAAGCTTTCTGGCCTTTTCTAGAACCGGAAAAGATAACAAATAAACTAGAAGTCTTACGGAAAGATTTCGTAGCTTCAACATAATATTTCAAAGCTCTAACAACATCCAAAGAATGCAACGATTTCTCCTTAGAATTCTTAGGATTAGGACATAATGAAGGAACCACAATTTCTCTACTAATGTTGTTGGAATTCACAACTTTAGGTAAAAATTCAAAAGAAGTTCGCAACACCGCCTTATCCTGATGAAAAATCAGAAAAGGAGACTCACAAGAAAGAGCAGATAATTCAGAAACTCTTCTAGCAGAAGAGATGGCCAAAAGGAACAAAACTTTCCAAGAAAGTAATTTAATGTCCAATGAATGCATAGGTTCAAACGGAGGAGCTTGAAGAGCTCCCAGAACCAAATTCAAACTCCAAGGAGGAGAAATTGACTTAATGACAGGTTTTATACGAACCAAAGCTTGTACAAAACAATGAATATCAGGAAGAATAGCAATCTTTCTGTGAAAAAGAACAGAAAGAGCAGAGATTTGTCCTTTCAAAGAACTTGCGGACAAACCCTTATCTAAACCATCCTGAAGAAACTGTAAAATTCTCGGTATTCTAAAAGAATGCCAAGAAAAATGATGAGAAAGACACCAAGAAATATAAGTCTTCCAGACTCTATAATATATCTCTCGAGATACAGATTTACGAGCCTGTAACATAGTATTAATCACGGAGTCAGAGAAACCTCTTTGACCAAGAATCAAGCGTTCAATCTCCATACCTTTAAATTTAAGGATTTCAGATCCTGATGGAAAAAAGGACCTTGTGATAGAAGGTCTGGTCTTAACGGAAGAGTCCACGGTTGGCAAGAGGCCATCCGGACAAGATCCGCATACCAAAACCTGTGAGGCCATGCCGGAGCTACCAGCAGAACAAACGAGCATTCCTTCAGAATCTTGGAGATCACTCTTGGAAGAAGAACTAGAGGCGGAAAGATATAGGCAGGATGATACTTCCAAGGAAGTGATAATGCATCCACTGCCTCCGCCTGAGGATCCCGGGATCTGGACAGATACCTGGGAAGTTTCTTGTTTAGATGGGACGCCATCAGATCTATTTCTGGAAGTTCCCACATTTGAACAATCTGAAGAAATACCTCTGGGTGAAGAGACCATTCGCCCGGATGCAACATTTGGCGACTTAGATAATCCGCTTCCCAATTGTCTACACCTGGGATATGAACCGCAGAGATTAGACAGGAGCTGGATTCCGCCCAAACCAAAATTCGAGATACTTCTTTCATAGCCAGAGGACTGTGAGTCCCTCCTTGATGATTGATGTATGCCACAGTTGTGACATTGTCTGTCTGAAAACAAATGAACGATTCTCTCTTCAGAAGAGGCCAAAACTGAAGAGCTCTGAAAATTGCACGGAGTTCCAAGATATTGATAGGTAATCTCACCTCCTGAGATTCCCAAACTCCCTGTGCCGTCAGAGATCCCCACACAGCTCCCCAACCCGTGAGACTTGCATCTGTTGAAATTACAGTCCAGGTCGGAAGCACAAAAGAAGCCCCCTGAATTAAACGATGGTGATCTGTCCACCATGTTAGAGAGTGCCGAACAATCGGTTTTAAAGATATTGTTTGAGATATCTTCGTGTAATCCTTGCACCATTGCTTCAGCATACAGAGCTGAAGAGGTCGCATGTGAAAACGAGCAAAGGGGATCGCGTCCGATGCAGCAGTCATAAGACCTAGAATTTCCATGCATAAGGCTACCGAAGGGAATGATTGTGACTGAAGGTTTCGACAAGCTGCAATCAATTTTAGACGTCTCTTGTCTGTTAAAGACAGAGTCATGGACACTGAATCCATCTGGAAACCCAGAAAGGTTACCCTTGTCTGAGGAATCAAAGAACTTTTTGGTAAATTGATCCTCCAACCATGATCTTGAAGAAACAACACAAGTCGATTCGTATGAGATTCTGCTAAATGTAAAGACTGAGCAAGTACCAAGATATCGTCCAAATAAGGAAATACCACAATACCCTGTTCTCTGATTACAGACAGAAGGGCACCGAGAACCTTTGTAAAAATTCTTGGAGCTGTAGCTAGGCCAAACGGCAGAGCCACAAACTGGTAATGCTTGTCCAGAAAAGAGAATCTCAGGAACTGAAAATGATCTGGATGAATCGGAATATGCAGATATGCATCCTGTAAATCTATTGTGGACATATAATTCCCTTGCAGAACAAAAGGCAATATAGTCCTTATAGTTACCATTTTGAACGTTGGTATCCTTACATAACGATTCAATATTTTTAGATCCAGAACTGGTCTGAAGGAATTCTCCTTCTTTGGTACAATGAAGAGATTTGAATAAAACCCCATCCCCTGTTCCTGAACTGGAACTGGCATAATTACTCCAGTCAACTCTAGATCTGAAACACATTTCAGAAATGCTTGAGCTTTTACTGGATTTACTGGGACACGGGAAAGAAAAAATCTCTTTGCAGGAGGTCTTATCTTGAAACCAATTCTGTACCCTTCTGAAACAATGTTCTGAATCCAAAGATTGTGAACAGAATTGATCCAAATTTCCTTGAAAAAACGTAACCTGCCCCCTACCAGCTGAGCTGGAATGAGGGCCGCACCTTCATGTGGACTTAGAAGCAGGCTTTGCCTTTCTAGCTGGCTTGGATTTATTCCAGACTGGAGATGGTTTCCAAACTGAAACTGCTCCTGAGGAGGAAGGATCAGGCTTTTGTTCTTTGTTGAAACGAAAGGAACGAAAACGATTATTAGCTCTACTTTTACCTTTAGATTTTTTATCCTGTGGTAAAAAAGTTCCTTTCCCACCAGTAACAGTTGAAATGATGGAATCCAACTGAGAACCAAATAATTTGTTACCCTGGAAAGAAATAGAAAGTAAAGTTGATTTAGAAGCCATATCAGCATTCCAAGTTTTAAGCCATAAAGCTCTTCTAGCTAAAATAGCTAGAGACATAAACCTGACATCAACTCTGATAATATCAAAAATGGCATCACAGATAAAATTATTAGCATGCTGAAGAAGAATAATAATGTCATGAGAATCACGATGTGTTACTTGTTGCGCTAAAGTTTCCAACCAAAAAGTTGAAGCTGCAGCAACATCAGCCAAAGATATAGCAGGTCTAAGAAGATTACCTGAACACAGATAAGCTTTTCTTAGAAAGGACTCAATTTTCCTATCTAGAGGATCCTTAAACGAAGTACCATCTGACGTAGGAATAGTAGTACGTTTAGCAAGGGTAGAAATAGCCCCATCAACTTTAGGGATTTTGTCCCAAAATTCTAATCTGTCAGACGGCACAGGATATAAATGCTTAAAACGTTTAGAAGGAGTAAATGAATTACCCAATTTATCCCATTCTTTGGAAATTACTGCAGAAATAGCATTAGGAACAGGAAAAACTTCTGGAATAACCACAGGAGCTTTAAATACCTTATCTAAACGTTTAGAATTAGTATCAAGAGGACTAGAATCCTCTATTTCTAAAGCAATTAGAACTTCTTTAAGTAAAGAACGAATAAATTCCATTTTAAATAAATATGAAGATTTATCAGCATCAACCTCAGAGACAGAATCCTCTGAACCAGAGGAGTCATCAGAATCAGAATGATGATGTTCATTTAAAAATTCATCTGTAGGGAGAGAAGTTTTAAAAGATTTTTTACGTTTACTAGAAGGAGAAATAACAGACATAGCCTTCTTTATGGATTCAGAAACAAAATCTCTTATATTATCAGGAACATTCTGCACCTTAGATGTTGAGGGAACTGCAACAGGCAATGGTACTTTACTAAAGGAAATATTATCTGCTTTAACAAGTTTGTCATGACAATCAATACAAACAACAGCTGGAGAAATAGCTACCAAAAGTTTACAGCAGATACACTTAGCTTTGGTAGATTCAGCACTTGACAGCGATTTTCCTGTAGTATCTTCTGGCTCAGATGCAACGTGAGACATCTTGCAATATGTAAAAGAAAAAACAACATATAAAGCAAAATTGATCAAATTCCTTAAATGACAGTTTCAGGAATGGGAAAGAATGCCAAAGAACAAGCTTCTAGCAACCAGAAGCAATAAAAAATGAGACTTAAATAATGTGGAGACAAAAACGACGCCCATATTTTTTCGCGCCAAATAAGACGCCCACATTATTTGGCGCCTAAATGCTTTTTGGCGCCAAAAATGACGCCACATCCGGAACGCCGACATTTTTGGCGCGAAATAACGTCAAAGAATGACGCAACTTCCGGCGACACGTATGACGCCGGAAACGGAAATAGAATTTTTGCGCCAAAAAAGTCCGCGCCAAGAATGACGCAATAAAATGAAGCATTTTCAGCCCCCGCGAGCCTAACAGCCCACAGGGAAAAAGTCAAATTTTAAGGTAAGAAAAAATGGTCAAATCAAAATGCATTATCCCAAATATGAAACTGACTGTCTGAAAATAAGGAAAGTTGAACATTCTGAGTCAAGGCAAATAAATGTTTGAATACATATATTTAGAACTTTATAAACAAAGTGCCCAACCATAGCTTGGAGTGTCACAGAAAATAAGACTTACTTACCCCAGGACACTCATCTACATATAGCAGATAGCCAAACCAGTACTGAAACGAGAATCAGCAGAGGTAATGGTATATATAAGAGTATATCGTCGATCTGAAAAGGGAGGTAAGAGATGAATCTCTACGACCGATAACAGAGAACCTATGAAATAGACCCCTTAGAAGGAGATCACTGCATTCAAATAGGCAATACTCTCCTCACATCCCTCTGACATTCACTGCACGCTGAGAGGAAAACCGGGCTCCAACTTGCTGCGGAGCGCATATCAACGTAGAATCTAGCACAAACTTACTTCACCACCTCCATCGGAGGCAAAGTTTGTAAAACTGAATTGTGGGTGTGGTGAGGGGTGTATTTATAGGCATTTTGAGGTTTGGGAAACTTTGCCCCTCCTGGTAGGAATGTATATCCCATACGTCACTAGCTCATGGACTCTTGCTAATTACATGAAAGAAAGATTTTTACCTTGAAAAGAGAGAGATAATAATCTAGTTTTATACACCATATCAGCAATCCAAGATTTAAGCCATAAATCTCTTCTAGTTAGAATGGCTAAAGACATGGTTTTGACATTGATCTTCAAATAAATCATCACAAATAAAATAATTTGCATGTTGAAGTAAAACAATAATGTTAGATAATTGAGAATCTGAAGACAACTGCTGTGCTAAACTGTCCAACCAAAAAGTAGAAGCAGCAGCAACATCATCAGCCATAGATAACAGGTCTAAGAATATAGCCAGTATGTAAATATGCCCTTCTCAGATAGGATTCAAGCTTCCTATCTAAAGGATCCTTGGCTACAGGTAAAGGATACAATTTCTTAAACCTAGAAGAAGGGTTAAAAAAGGTACCAGACTTAGACCATTCTTTAGCAATCACATTAGAGATAGCATCAGGAATAGGAAATACTTCAGGAATAATAACAGTAGTCTTAAAGGGACATGAAACCCAAAAAAATTCTTAAATTATTCAGATAGAGAATACAATTTTAAACAACTTTCCAATTTACTTCTATTATTTAATTTGCTTCCTTCCCTTGTTATCCCTTTGCTGAAAAGTTTATCTAGGCAAGCTCATGAGCAGCAGAGAACCTAGGTCCTAGCTGTTGATTGGTGGCTGCATATATATCTCGATTGTGATTGGCTCACCCATGAGTTCAGTTAGAAACCTTTGTTCGTTATTGTTTATTTTTTCTAGCCTTTACTGTTTTTGGCAGTTATTTTCAGTGCTTACTTGTCAGTATTACTCACTGTATTCTCTTACAGTGACTTTTTTAGTTTTGCATTACCTTTTGCGGTAAAAAATCTGTGCCTTCTTACTGCTTAGATGCTTCAGTCTATCTATTACTATCCTTACTTATATATCTTTTTTTTGCAGCTGATCCTTTAAAAGAGATATCAACTTATAATTTAACCCAACCCAAATTGTGATTGGTTTGTTAGTATTTTCAGTTGCATCCCCCTGCAAGCTGTTTGTTCATGGGTTTTGCTGCGCTTCCCTTATATCAGAGTGTTCAAGGGTCTATGGGTCATCATGACTTCACTCAGGGGTTCTTTAGAACTATCTCTAAAATTTAAGGAATGTTTTCACTCTGCTGTTAAAGGGACATTGTACACTAGATTTTGCTTTGCATAAATGTTTTGTAGATGATCCAAAACCTTTGCTAGATATATCAGTGAAAATAGAAAAACTAAGGGAGGGATAGTAAGACTCAAGATTGATGATAGAGTAGTGGAAGGAGATAAATTACGAACTGTGTAAATGATTACTTTTGTTCAGTCTTTACAACAGATTGTAAAGATAGTGTGATTCTGTTAAGGGATGTTACTTAAAATGATAATGGGGGCGGAGCCAGCAGCTGAGCGGTCGCACATCTTAGACGCTCTGGCTACAATTTCCATAAAAATCAAGTTTACTGACTGTTCAGGCTCCTTTTTTCAATAAATATTGGGAGTTTAGCAGCTCAGGAAACCTATCAGGTTAAAATCTCAGAGAACTGGGACAGTTGAAGATTTTGGCGGCGGCCTTTACAACCCCGGCTATTTGGGTACAGCATTTAATGCCACACTGCAAAATATAGTTATTAAACCTGATGTTATGGGGGCTGTGGGGCACGGACTGAGACCATTCAACATAGTGTGCTTTTATTAGACGACCTGGAACATAACATCAAGCCACGAAGCATCGCATGTCCATGCAGCTGCAGTTAAAATGGAGGCTACAGCTATACTACTACTGCAGGAAATGGAAGCAAGGCTTCATACACAATTTCTGGCGCTCAAAGCAACGTTTACAGAAGAATGGCGCTCTAAGAGAGAAGCATGTAGTTCCTTGATCCGAAAGTCACTGCACTTAACTGAGCTCCTAACAACAGATTTCCTACCTCCTGAACAAGAGTTTCCTACGAAAACCACAGCCGATCAGATAAATGTCGGCGATCTCCAACCAGATGAGCAGATTGTACCTAGACAGGTGGCGCTCGCTCTGTTAGAGGAATCTGCGTTCCGGAGCCATACTGGTAAACAGGCGGCTGAGCTAGGAAGCATGATTGCCATGTCGGATAGTGGAGAGCACGGAGCGGCTGTTCTGGCTGGTGGTCTTGTAGTCTCGGTCTCTGTTGCTGATTGCAGCTCCTCACTACCGCTCAAAAAGACTCCTACTTGGCAGGTCCTAAGTAATGGCATGTTATCCCCCACAGGGAAATTGTACTAGAGGACTGCAGTCTCTGACCCCCTTGATCCCTGCGACCATGTGGGACGTTCCCAGACAGCAAAAACTCAGGCCAGCATAAATACCTTCAGGACGACGCTACCCTATTTCATAGCTATAAGATTGTTGTACTGCACATCATCTTCTTGCCACAACTTCTATCCAGCCTTGAGAGTTGGGGTGGGTTAGGACTTCATGAGGGACTGGCAGTTATTTGGGAATAGTGTATGATTTACTGTCATGATGTATTCCCTAGTTACATTTTTTTAATTATAAAAAAAATTCTCTTCCTTTTTTTTCCCTGTTAATTGATAATTTAATTGTTGCGGATTTGCATTGTTCCCACAATCTCCAGTACCCATGTCCCATTTCTCGGTCTCTAATATGAGTGAATCTGGGCATTCTGTTACTTTAAAGTGAATGTAAATTTTGATGCTAAAGTGCCCGGTTTTTAAAAATTCGATTAAAAACAGGGGCACTTTAACTCATCAAAATTAACATTTCACTCCTGTTGTGAAAAAAACTTACCTTTTAATCTTGACATCAGCTCCAGCTTCCTCCACCTGTTGCAAAGCCTCTTCCTGGGTCTAAAATGAGGAATCCAACTTCCTCCAATCACGGCGTTGAATCAGACACTGGGGGGGGAAGCCGTGATTGGAGGATGACCTATCCATCATTTCTGACAGAAATGGCTTGCGACGCCGGAGGAAGCTGGAGCTGATGTCAAGTTTAAAAGGTAAGTTTTTTTTTCTCTCAACAGAAGTGAAATGTAAATTTTGATGAATTAAAGTGCCCCTGTTTTTAATCGAATTTTTAAAAACCGGGCACTTTAGCATCAAAATTTACATTCACTTTAAGCAGGCTTCTTTTATTGAAGATGTATTCATATCATAAGGTCCCACTGCCGATATTTTATAAGCTCAATTATGGTATACTGACCTGTAGATAACAATGCAAGCCCTGATTTTAACCTGTACACCCTAGGGTCTTTATATCAGGGAGTAATATTGGTGTAACTGCCCTTTGTACTTAATACCCGTTCTGCTACTGGTGGCCCCTCTGTCAGCGACCGAGACATTGGGTCCACAGCTCTGAGTACTACCAACAGAATAGGAATTAGTCTTATATACCATATGTTCATCAGGGGAAACACCTTTTTCAATACTCGAGGTACACCTATAATTAAAGCTCACTCAGCAATCATAGAGCTCACTCCCTGCCCCTTATTATTCATAAGGCTGTTTACTTGTTTTTCAGGGTTTTATGCTTCGAATTTGACTGTCCAGTGTTCATGAAGAATTTCAAAGCTTGCACAGTGAGCCCTATTTCCTAATAATAAGATTGTTAAGCCTGATAAAAGAAAGATAATGGCAAACATGGTTTTGGTCTGTTCTCCACAGTCTCACAGTTTGTGTACTATATGTGCACTTAGTTACTATACTACATCATACTCATATTGATAGCGAACCCAAATTCTCTATAATGCTATTTTACTACAATTCTTACGCTGAATAATATGTAAATTTTATCTCAGGGTCCAAGAGCGGCCCTATATTTTAAATTATCCTCCAGCAATTGTCATCTCCACTAGAATTGAGAGCCCAAGAGTGGCTTTAACCAGACAGAGGAGGTATAAGATAACATATTGTACATTTAATGCGCATTATCAGTAACTGCGTTCCTTTTACTGTATATGCTAAACTTAATTTCAGACTATAAGTATAGATTTGCTAACGTGTTCCTACATGTATACCATTTACCACAAATGGTAATTTTACTGCATTTCTTATAACAATTCTACGGTTTAATATTTCGCTTAGCCTTAATCCTAGAAATTAGAGTAGCAGCTCAGATTACTGCAGTCACCTTTGCTATCTTCACTAATTAGAAGCTGCTACAATAACATGAGCCCCACAGTACATCCACCTTAGAACTTGATTGTTTCCCATATTTTTATTTTTACTTTTTATACAATGTTATTCACTTTTGGCACAATGCCTCAAGCGGTGCTTACCCGCTGAAGGACTTCCCCATCTAAGTACTAATAGACCCAAGGGGGGTCATAAACAGGACTAACAAGATCCACCAGTGTTACCTACAGTATATTGGTCCAAAAGCGACCAGCTCATTAGTCCTACAAAAGCTATCAAGAAAACTAGAAAAACATAATTTATGTAAGAACTTACCTGATAAATTCATTTTTTTCATATTCGCAAGAGTCCATGAGCTAGTGACGTATGGGATATACAATCCTACCAGGAGGGGCAAAGTTTCTCAAACCTCAAAATACCTATAAATACAGCCCTCACCACACCCACAATTCAGTTTAACGAATAGCCAAGTAGCGGGGTGATAAAATAAGGAGTAAAAAAGCATACAAGAAGAGGAACTAGAAATAAAATTGTGCTTTTATACAAAAATCATAACCACCAAAAAAAGGTGGGCCTCATGGACTCTTGCCAATATGAAAGAAATTAATTTATCAGGTAAGTTCTTACATAAATTATGTTTTCTTCCATGTAATTGGCAAGAGTCCATGAGCTAGTGACGTATGGGATAGAAATACCCAAGATGTGGAAAACCACAGAAGTGTCACTAGAAAGGGAGGGATAAAATAAAAACAGCTATTTCCTTTGAAAAAAATAAATACACAAAAAAATAAGTCTTTCTCAAAAATTTCAAGAAAAAAAAGGAATCATAAGCAGAAGAATCAAACTGAGACAGCTGCCTGAAGAACTTTTCTACCAAAGACTGCTTCAGAAGAAGCAAATACATCAAAATGGTAAAATTTAGTAAATGTATTCAAAGAAGACAAAGTTGCTGCTTTGCAAATCTGATCAACTGAAGCTTAATTATTAAAAGCCCAAGAAGTGGCGACTGATCTACTAGAATGAGCTGTAATTCTCTGAGGCGGAGACTGTCCCGCCTCCAAATAAGCCTTGTGAATCAAAAGCTTTAACCAAGATGCCAAAGAAATGGCAGAGGCTTTCTGACCTTTCCTAGGACCAGAAAAAACAACAAATAGACTAGAAGTCTTCCTGAAATCTTTAGTAGCTTCGACATAATATTTCAAAGCTCTTACAACATCCAAATAATGTAAAGATCTTTCAAGAGTATTCTTAGGATTAGGACACAAGGAAGGAACAATTTCCCTACTAATGTTGTTAGAATTCACAAACTTAGGAAGAAATATAAACGAAGTCCGGAAAAACAGCCTTATCCTGATGGAAAATCAGAAAAGGAGACTCACAAGAGATAGCAGACAATTCAGAAACTCTTCTAGCTGAAGAGATAGCCAAAAGAAACAACACTTTCCAAGAAAGTAGTTTAATATCCAAAGAATGCATAGGCTCAAAAGACGGAGTCTGCAAAGCCTTCAAAACCAAATTAAGACTAGATATGTGCAATTAGTTTCGGATCGATTCGGAAATTTGGAAAATTCGGCAAATTCGAAGATTCGGATCAAACCGAATTTTTGAATTAAAATACTGCCGAATTTACCGAATAAATCCGAATTAGTTCGGATTTATTCGGTAAATTCGGATGGCCATGGATTACACTAGTATTGTACAGTATATTAGGTTATATCACTCTGCTATGGGTTACACCTAATATACAGTACATAATACTAGTCTAATCCCACCTAACACTTACCAAAATTCCGAATTTCCGAACCGAATCCAGACGAATTTCTTTCGAATCCGAATGGATCAGAAACGAATCCGAACCGAATCGATTAAAAATTTTCTGAATTCGAATCGATCCGAACCGAAATTCAAAAAATTCAGAATCGATCCGAACCAAACGAAGAAATTGTAAAAGAAACTGTCAAATTCTAGGAATTCTAAAAGAACGCCAAGAGAATTTATGAGAAAAACACCATGAAATATAGGTTTTCCAAACCCTATAACAAATCTTCCTTGAAACAGACGTACGAGCCTGTAGCAAAGTATTAATCACAGAGTCAGAGAAATCTCTATGATTAAGCACTAAGCGTTCAATTTCCATACCTTCAAATTTAGCGATTTGAGATCCTGATGGAAAAACAGCCCTTGAGACAGAAGGTCTGGCCTTAAAGGAAGTGGCCAAGGTTGGCAACAGGACATCCGGACAAGATCTGCATACCAAAACCTGTGAGGCCATGCTGGTGCTATCAGAAACACATGCGATTGTTCCATTATGATCTTGGAGATCACCCTTAGAAGAAGAACTAGAGGCGGAAAAATGTAAGCAGGTTGGTAAAACCAAGGAACTGCCAACGCATCCACCATCTCCGCCTGAGGATCCCTGGACCTGGAAAGGTACCTGGGAAGCTTTTTGTTTAGATGGGAAGCCATCAGATCTATTTTGGGAAGACCCCATGTTATGGTATAACCCGGGATCAAGGATTAATACCAGATGAAAGATGCCCTGAATACGGGATCAGCTACACACAAACCCAGTTAATTCCCCCCAAACATGAGACCAAGCTCCATCTTGAGGGTAAAACAGAATGTGTTTTATTGAGGGCTATATGCCCAGTATTTATGCACGTCTCCCACCTGGTTGGGGGGTTGGAAGAAGATAGTACATTAGATAGAGGGAAGACGCCCTTTTACAGGATACAATAGAATTGCATTACTTAACCAAATAAACAATTAAACACAAGAAAACAATGGAGTCCTTCTTCACACCTGGCAGTCTGAACTCTGGAGGTGATTAAACAATGTGAACGCTTATCACTTAAACTTAATTACAATAAACAATAGCTGATGCCAGGAAACCTGTCTTTAGAAAATAGTTTCTCAAAACTGAACAAAGTTAACCCTTCCAGTACTGACAGAGGGGTCTGTCACACCCTACATCTGTACAATCTGACAAAATACATCTGGATGGAGAGACGACTCCCCTGGATGTAAAGACTGACGACTGAGATAATCCGCTTCCCAATTGTCTACACCTGGGATATGTATTGCAGAAATTAGACAGGAGTTGGATTCCGCCCAAGAAAGTATCCGAGATACTTCTTTCATCGCTAAAGGACTGGGAGTCCCCCCCTGATAATCGACATATGCCAAAGTTGTGATATTGTCTGTCTGAAAACAAATGAATGATTCTCTCTTTAATAGAGGCCAAGCCTGAAGAGCCCTTAAAATAGCACGGAGTTCTAAAATATTGATTGGTAAACCTTGCATCTTGAGGATTCCAAACTCCTTGTGCTGTCGGAGACCGCCAAGACAGCTCCCCAACTTATGAGACTTGCATCTGTTGAAATCACAATCCAGGAAGGACGAACAGAAGAGGCCCCTTGAATAATCCGATGATGGTCCAACCACCAGGACAGAGAGAGTTGTATGTTCGGATTTAAGTATATCAACTGTGATATCCGAGTATAATCCCTGCACCATTGATTCAGCATGCAAAGCTGCAGAGGTCTCATATGAAAATGAGCAAAGGAGATTGAGTCCGATGCTGCAGACCAGTCATGAGACCTAAAACTTCCATGCACATAGCCACTGAAGAGAATGATCGAGACTGAAGGTTTCGACAGGAAGAAACCAATTTCATTCGACTCTTGTCTGTTAAGGACAGAGTCATGGACACTGAATCTATCTGGAAACCTAAAAAGGTGACCCTTGTCTGAGGAATCAAGAAACTCTTTGGTAAATTGATCCTCCAACCATGTCTTTGAAGAAACAACACAAGTTGATTCATGTGAGATTCTGCTAAATGAAAAGATTGAGCCAGTACCAAAATATCGTCCAAATAAGGAAACACTTCAATATCTTGCTCTCTGATTACAGATAGAAGGGCACCGAGAACCTTCAAAAAGATTCTTGGAGCTGTTGCTAGGCCAAACTGAAGAGCAACAAATTGGTAATGCTTGTCTAGAAAAGAGAATCTCAGAAACCGATAGTAGTCTAGATGAATCGGAATGTGAAGATATGCATCCTGTAAGTCTATTGAGGACATGTAATGACCATGCTGAACAAAAGGCAGAATAGTCCTTATAGTCACCATCTTGAAATTTGGGACCCTTATAAATTGATTCAAAAACTTCAGATCCAGAACTGGTCAGTAATAATTTTCCTTCTTCGGGACAATGAATAGATTTGAATAAAAACACAGACCCTGTTCCAGAAGTGGAACTGGTACAATTACTTCTGAAAGCTCTAGATATGAAACACACTTCAGAAAGGCCTGAGCTTTCACAGGATTTGTTGAAACGTGAGAGAGAAAAAAATCTTCTCACAGGTCATATTCTGAAACCTATTCGATACCCCTGATAAACAATATTCTGAAGCCAATGATTCTGAATGAAACCGGCCCAAATGTCTTGAAATAATTTCAATCAGCCCCTCACCAGCAAAACTGGATTGAGGGCCGCACCTTCATGCAGTCTTGAGGGCTGGCTTTGGTTTCTTATAAGAGTCCTTAAGGGAAGGAGTGGTTTTCTGTTCTCTATTCTGACGAAAGGAAAAAAAACGATTAAAAGCTTTAGATTTACCCTTAGACTTTTTATCTTGGGGCAAAAAACTCCTTTCCCTCCCAGTAATAGTGGAAATAATAGAATCCAATTGGGAACCAAACAAATTATTACCCTGGAATGATAGAAATAGTAACCTAGATTTAGACACCATGTCAGCATTCCATAATTTGAGCCATAAAGCTCTTCTAGCTAAAATAGCCAAAGACATAGATTTAAAATCAATCTTGATGATATCAAAAATAGCATCACAGATGAAATGATTAGCATGTTGAAGCAAACGAACAATGCTATGCAAATCAGAATCTTTTTCCCTATGTGCTAAGCTATCCAACCAAAAAGTTGATGCAGCCGCAACATCGGCAATAGAAATGGCAGATCTGAGAATATAGCAAGAATGTAAATAAGCTTTCCTTAGATAAGATTGCATTTTCCTATCTAAAGGATCCTTAAAAGAGGTAATATCTTCCATAGGCATAGTAGTATGCTTAGCAAGAGTAGAAATGGCCCCATCAACCTTAAGGACTTTTCCACAAAATTCTAATTTAGCTACAGGCAAAGGATACAACTTTTTAAACCTTGAAGAAGGAAAAAAAGAAGTACCAAGCTTAGTATGACGCACAACGCAAAAGGAAGTTGAATTTTTTTTTGGCGCCAACATACATCCAGAAATGACGCAATTCGCGTTATAACAAACACAAATTCGCGCCAAACAACCTGTTGTCAACTAAGATGCAGGAAATAACAAACTTGCGGCACTACAGACATGCATTCGCGGCAAAAATTTATCACGTCAAGAATGACGCAATAAAAAACTGCATTTTGCGCCCTCGCGAGCCTAATTTGCCCGCAAGTTTTCAAAGAAAAAACAAGTCAAATTGAAAAACAGACTATACCCCAGGTAAGACACTTCCTAAAACATGATTCCCATAACAAAACTGCCAGACTGCAAAGGGAAATACACAGACCTGACTCATGGCAAATATAAGTAAAATACATATATTTAAAACTTTATATTAATACATAAAGAGCCAAACCATAGCTGAGAATGTCTTAAATAATGATACATACTTACCGAACGACACCCATCCACATATAGCAGATAGCCAAACCAGTAGTGAAAACTATCAGCAGAGGTAATGGTATATAAGAGTATATCTTATCAAGAGACAGTTAAGGATAAGTAATCCTTATAAAAAGTTAGGGAATTCAGCACACTCAAAAACACATGAATGGTTCTAGAAAGATATATATGTATGTATATCTATAGGATCACTAACACTAGTGTAAGTGGCAAATGTGGAACTGGATGGAGATAGAGAACAGATACTTAAGAAAAAATAGATAATATATTAAATCGTGAAAATATCACCTAAACATAAAAATATTAAAGAAAAAAACAGATATCAATGAGAGATGTCTCTTGGGGATAACTCGTACATGTGAAACTTGTTAATTAAATCGGCTTCAAAAAGGAAAAAACTACAACACCTCTATCAGTGGACAACCCCAAGAAGGGATATGTTGTCATGATAAAAATATATGAGGATCTATGTAGTAAACTACAAAGTGAAATAGTTAATACAAGACTATCAATGCACATGAAAATGTAAATGAACAAACTTCAAGGTAAGATATCTTTATACCGGTAACTAAACAACACATTTTTTTTGAAGCAGCTCCCTTATCTACATATCTTATATAAGAGTATATCGTCAATCTGAAAAGGGAGGTAGGAGATTAATCCCTATGACTGATAAGAGAGAACCCTTGAAAAGATTTCCCACGAGGGAAACCATAAAATCAATAAGTGATACTCCCTTCACGTCCCTCTGACATTCGCTGTACTCTGAGAGGAATCGGGCTTCAACAATGCTGAGAAGCGCATATCAATGTAGAAATCTTAGCACAAACTTACTTCACCACCTCCATAGGAGGCAAAGTTTGTAAAAATTGAATTGTGGGTGTGGTGAGGGGTGTATTTATAGGCATTTTGAGGTTTGGGAAACTTTGCCCCTCCTGGTAGGATTGTGTATCACATACGTCACTAGCTCATGGACTCTTGCCAATTACATGAAAGAAACAGGTTTCAGATGCTTACATTTTAGCATTCCTCTTGCCTTTTTTTGACTATACCATTGTAATGTGCTCCATGAAAATGTTGTTATCCATGTCATAGTGTTTGCTGTGTATTTTCCTTTTCTTCTGTGAAAAACCTCAATAAAAACTTATTTACAAAAAAAAAAGAAAAAAAAAGATGTGAGTTGTACTTTTCTTTTTACAAAGGAAGAGGTTTCAAGGGCTTTATCAAAGATAAAAGTAAATAAGTCTGTGGGTCCAGATAATATTCTAAGAGATCAGTGATAGCTACTCCATTAGCTTATTTATTTTATCAGTCACTGTTAAC
The DNA here is from genome assembly GCF_027579735.1 of Bombina bombina. NCBI lineage: Eukaryota > Metazoa > Chordata > Amphibia > Anura > Bombinatoridae > Bombina > Bombina bombina. The sequence continues at coordinate 485,647,556 of NC_069504.1, read as the reverse complement.
ATCAGTTGTTCCAAAAGACTGGAAAATTGCCAATGCAGTCCATCTTCATAAAAAGGGTAGTGGGGAAGAAGATTCTGCTAACTATAGACCAGTCAGTTTGACATCAATTGCAGGGAAATTAATGGAAACTCTTTTAAAGGAAAGACTTGTGTCTTACCTTTAGACAAACAACTTAGAAGACAAAGGGCAACATGGTTTCACTGTTGAAATATCATTTCAGACTAATCCATTTGATTTCTTTGACCATGTAACTAAATTAATAGACCCGGAAGGAGCTGTAGATGTTGCATATTTACACTTTGGCAAAGCATTTGACACTGTCCCACACAACAAGCTTATTCACAAAATGTATTGCCGTGAAGTAAATGCTAAGATTAAGTGGGTAGAATGCTGGGATGTGATGGAGTACTGCCTCATGATATGTTTTTACCTCATGAGAAATCCTTCATAGGCTCTCTGCAAATTCGGTCGCAGGGACTCGTCTTCTGCTGTTTTTATGCCCACCAGAGATGATTGTGAATTTATAGCAAATAAACATAATTATATGGGCAGTCTTGGGTTAATGTTATTTTGATGACTTGCATTTATCTTTTATATTTGTCAATTATTATGCATTACTTGAGATGTCAAGCATGTTAGTCAAAATTCTCTTTATTTGCGATGAGATGTATATAAGAACAATATGAAATCATTGTTTATAATAGTTTTCCCTTCTCAATATATGAATTATATGATTTTAAGTGTAGTGTAGGTTGTTAGGATATATATGTAGTTATTGACACATTTGTGAGGTGGTTATGTAAGGGTTAAAGTCCTCTATATACTATCTATAACCTGTAAATGGCTGTAGTGAACACCTCCTTTTGTGAATTTAACAGCTGTCAGCATACTTGATTTCCGGCTCTGATGAAGTGCCCTTGAGGGAGGAAACGTGTTAGTTGCAGTAATAAAAAGAGAGAAGCGCTCAACCTGGGAACGAACGAACGAACAATAGCATAATAGCTTGTTCTATGGCTAGTTATCACCCAAGAAGCAGCCTCTTTTTGCTCAACATGTGCCTTTCACAGAGAAGAACTTTCCTGAAGCATATCAGTCTGATCCTGACTTCACAGTATAATCCAGCCCCGAAATACCAGGCAATCCTTCTCTGAACAAGAGAAACAGCAAAACCCCAGACGTACGTTTCGGCCTATTGTGGGCCTCGTCAGTGAGGTGCAGCCATATCCCTCTAGGCACACTGAGCAACGGGTCCACGTCTGGATTCCCGCATCACACTTATGGAGACTTCCCTAAGTGTTATAATTTGCATAAATAAAAGGAGAGAAGCACTCAACCTGGGAACGAACAATAGCATAATAGCTTGTTCTATGGCTAGTTACCACCCAAGAAGCAGCCTCTTTTTGCTCAACATGTGCCTTTCACAGAGAAGAACTTTCCTGAAGCATATCAGTCTGATCCTGACTTCATAGTACAGTCCAGCCCCGAAAAACCAGGCAATCCCTCTCTGAACAAGAGAAACAGCAAAACCCCAGACGTTAGTTGCAGTATCTGCCTGCTGTGCTCCTGTTGTTTTTAACGTATGTATTCAATAAAATTAACGTTTAAACTATAGCATCTCTTCTGGCTTATTTAAAACAGAGACCTCTACATTTGTTGCTTTGTTTGGATACCTTGAATTTGTTTGGGGCAGAGTGGAGAACCCCAATGGTCTGTGTGTTTTATCCAATGCCGGACGATTCAGTGTCCGCATCAGAACGAGGGTACACGCTCAGTTTGAGTTGAGCACTACACGACATTAGTACTGAGGAGCGGACGCTGTCAACTGACGGAGGAAAAACCAGAGTCTCCAGATAGGATTTTGCTCTCATGCGGTAAGCCTAGTTTCAAATATCTGTCAACATATCTGGAAGCTTTACATAAGTTTGTCACTAACCCTGTGTAAGCCGCATTAGTGGGACTCAGTGTGAGTTGAATTTCACAGGGCAACAGTATAAATATATTTTAACCTACCCAGTCTATAACTTTAATGGACTATAAATATATGTCCCCAGACTAGGTGAATCATGTATACACATTCGTATTAATAGCCAGTGGGCTAGGATTGTGCAATGTACTTACCTGCCAGCACTTTCCTCCACAGTGCTTACCTCAGTTGCGGACAACTGCTTTAAGTAGACGGGCCCGTCCAAGGAAGTGCAAGTACAGTGTGATGTCATAAGAAACTGCATTCTACAACCAATGGGATTGGCAGATAAAAATACTTTTCATCTGGGAGATCTATAACAGTTTATAAACCTAAGGGGGCGCACCAGTCATGTTATAAAAAAAAATATATATACAATAAATATGTAACAATATGAAATTTCACAAATTAAACAGTGATAATAAAATGAAAAAAATAAATAATAAAACGTGATATATTGAGTTCAATAAACTGGTGACAAGTGATGTCCAAAATAACGGAAGAAAAAAACTTTAAAGGGACAGTAAACCCAAAAAATGTCTTTCATTATTCAGATAGAGAATACAATTTTAAAAAGTTTCCAATTTACTTATATTATCAAACATGTTTCATTCTTATGTTATTCTTTGTTAAAGAGATACCTAGGTAGGTAGCGTGCACATGCCTGAAGCACTACATGACAGGAAATAGTGCTGCCATCTAGTGCCCCTGCTAATGTATAATATTATTGCAAAACTGCTGCTATATAGTGCTGCAGACACGTGCACACTCTTGAGCTTACATTTCTGCTTTTCAAATAAGGATAACAATAACGAAGAAAATATGATAATAGAAGTAATTAGAAAGTTGTTTAAAATGGTCTATCTAAATCATGAAAGAAAAAACACATTATTTATGTAAGAACTTACCTGATAAATTAATTTCTTTCATATTGGCAAGAGTCCATGAGCTAGTGATGTATGGGATATACAATCCTACCAGGAGGGGCAAAGTTTCCCAAACCTCAAAATGCCTATAAATACACCCCTCACCACACCCACAATTCAGTTTAACGAATAGCCAAGTAGTGGGGTGATAAAGAAAGGAGTAAAAAGCATCAACAAAGGAATTTGGAAATAATTGTGCTTTATACAAAAAAATCATAACCACCATAAAAAAGAGTGGGCCTCATGGACTCTTGCCAATATGAAAGAAATGAATTTATCAGGTAAGTTCTTACATAAATTATGTTTTCTTTCATGTAATTGGCAAGAGTCCATGAGCTAGTGACGTATGGGATAAAAATACCCAAGAAGTGGAACTCCACGCAAGAGTCACTAGAGAGGGAGGGATAAAATTAAAACAGCCAATTCGCTGAAAAAAATTAATCCACAACCCAAATATAAATTTATTCTCATAAATAAAAGGAAAGAAGCAAATAAATCAAAATGGTAGAATTTAGTAAATGTATGCAAAGAAGACCAAGTTGCTGCTTTGCAAATCTGATCAACTGAAGCTTCATTCTTAAAAGCCCAAGAAGTGGAAACTGATCTAGTAGAATGTGCTGTAATTCTCTGAGGAGGGGCTTTACCCGACTCCAAATAAACTTGATAAATCAAAAGCTTTAACCATGATCCCAAAGAAACGGCAGAAGCCTTCTGACCTTTCCTAGAACCAGAAAAGATAACAGACTAGAAGTCTTCCTGAAATCTTTAGTAGCTTCGACATAATATTTCAGAGCTTTCACCACATCCAAGAATGTAAAGATCTCTCCAAAGAATTCTTAGGATTAGGACTCCAAGAAGGGACAACAATTTCTCTATTAATATTGTTAGAATTCACAACCTTAGAGGGCGGAGCCTGGCCGTGCGGGTGAATGGCCGCTGCTGTGTGAAGCTCCGGCACCAGAGTTGCTCCTGATAGCCCATAATAGAGGGTATTATTTAAAAATTTTGGATCCCCAATACAGTCAAGAGGTGCTAATCCCATACACATCTCCCAGACACCGGACAATGTGAAAATCAGAGCGGGAACCGCAACAGAGCTATCGCAAGATACCGGCTGGGACATATGGCCTCGGGGACCATAACAGGGGTAAGACCCGACTTTCTAACATAATAGCCTACAAAAGAGGCTGAAGCGTTATTAGGTGGCTCACTACAGTCGCTAAGTCAGACGCTCCTTTACACGGCTCTAACCGCAAACAGAGAAGAGATTTTGTATGACGCCATTAGGGCCTAGACCGCAGGTGAACCGGGACACACATGAGAAAGGATAAACTTGAATCCAGGCAGATGGCTATAGCGTGCGAACATAAACCCAGAGGTACCTACTCTACATATTATTAAAATGCTGAACTATATATGCTAAAGACAAGGAAATAAAACACACGCATGGAGTTAAGAAAATAAAGGGCAGTTTTTTACTGCTATAACGGCCTGGCGGGAAGATCATTAGTTTGGAGACATATCAGTTAACTAACAGGGTGTGGAGGCAAAAGACACTAAAAGCACAAAAATCTATACCAAAACACGCTGCCATTATAGCCCTATACTTTGCTCTGGTCTAACAGTACTGCAGAGATGACTTCCAAAGCTAAGAACAAGGGAGACAAGGCACCTAAAAGCCAAAACCAACTACCTGCTTCAGTGTGCACCTTTTTTCAGAGCGCTGCAAATTCTCAATCTGAAGCAGAAACTCCATCCCAAGGCTCAATAAGTTTAGATGCCCCAAATGCTCTATCCATGGCTATTTCTGAAGCCTGCGCATCCCAGATAAAAGCTGACTTAGCTAATCTACCCACTAAGGCGGATTTTGATGCCCTCAAAGCTCTCATAACCACAGAGATAGCAAACATGAAAAGAAATTTAAACGAGATGGGGCAGAGGATTGAATGTGTAGAAGAGACACAAGAGACCATGAACACCTTATTCGATGAAGTAACAACACAGACTAATGTACATCAAGCCCAGCTGGAATCTCTACAAGACAAAATTGAGGATTTAGATAACAGAGGGCGACGCAATAATCTGAGGATAAGGGGTATACCCGAATCAATAGCACAACCAGACATACATAACTATCTTCAAGGACTATTTAAATTCATAGCTAAGGATCAGGCTATACCTGACATTGAACTAGACAGAGCACACAGAGCCCTAAGACCTCCACCCCCTCCAAATGCACCGCCTAGGGACATAATCATTCGGTTCCTACGCTACACAGAGAAAGAAAAAATTTGGCAAGCAGCACGCTCTACTCCCACCATACAATATGTCGACCACAACATTCAGATATACCTAGATCTTAGTCCCGCCACAATACAAAGAAGAAAAGAGGTTAGATACATAACTAAAGTACTACAGGAACACCGAATAAAATACAGATGGGGCTTCCCCTTTAGCCTAATTGTGTCACACGAAGGGCGCACAATCACCTACAAAACGGAACAAGATTTACCCTCCTTGACAGAAGAATTGAATCTGGCTTTTCGTCAACCACATCCATCTGATGTGAGATTGGAGGACAGAAGAAACATCAAACACAGTCAAAACGTGCAGGAATCCATTCAGAAATGGACAAAAGTTACGTCCAAAAGAAAGAAGACGAAAGAGTCGGGTAGTGAAGCCGTGCCCGAAACTGAAGCAGAGACCTGATTTAACATCAGACAGACACGACTCCAGCACTGGGTGAGATCTTTCCTGTTTACTTTGTTTATTTTTATGAGATAGGAACTTTTGCTATTCAGTAAGATTACGTTAAATGCTATAAAACCAGAATCATACTTATCACCTTTCAAATTTTGCTCCAGTTGGACTCAGACTGTCTAAAAAAAAAAAAAAATGTTGGAGCACAAACATGAACTAGGTTCGGGACTTTTATTTGCAGGGATCCTAGTATGAAGTTAACTTAGGGCAATAGCCCACATTGTTATATTGTCAAGTTATTTCCAAATGTATGTTTGCACTAACCCCTCAAGAAAAGTAAAAAATGATGATAATATATCAACAAGGGAGCAACTCTGGACACACTCCCTAACGTTGTTTAGGCTCAGAAGGATAGTTCCTTCCAAAGAGCAATGTTATTTGTTATTGTTTTTGTTTATTGTTATTGTTTTTCTTTTATGTTTATGCAATCGTTTATGTTTTCAACTTAATTCAAATGACCACTCTAGATTTGACATGGTGACTTGCTGGAGATGCACACACATAGGCACTGATTTTAGGACCAAAAATAGACCCGGCCCAGAAGCCGCACAGTATATTAGTATGGCAATATTGCACAGAAATGACTCACCCCACACTAAGGCGATTCAACTTAGTTTACCTAAAACAATAATCCTAGTCTGGGAGGGAGAGATAACTATTATCTAAGATGGCAAACACAGTGAATAGCATTCATCTTCTAACAGCTAATGCCAAGGGACTTAATAGCCAATACAAGAGGAACATAGCATTAAGGGATCTTAAACAGAAGAAAGGTGACGTGATATATTTACAGGAGACACATTTTCTCAAGGGGAGAGAACCTAAAACTTTTGCGTTTAAATTTGGGAACTCATATTATGCATCAAATTCCATTAAAACAAACGGAGTAGGTATCCTCATAAAGAGAGGTATCCCTTTTACCCTAATTAAAAAACATGCAGATAAATCAGGGCGGTACCTAATTCTAATTGGTAAATTGTATAACTCAATGGTCACCCTAGTAAATGTTTATGCCCCTAATATAAAGCAAGATATATTCTTCAAAAGACTCTCTAACTTACTCTTAGAGATAGCTAGGGGAGCAGTGATAATGGGAGGGGACTTTAACCTAACCCTGAACCCTACTTTAGATAACTCCAATCACTCCTCCTCCACACCACATCGAGTGATCAACATGGTTAAGTCACACTTGAGAGACCTTGCCTTACATGACGCCTGGAGAGTGACATACCCTGACAGGATAGAGTATACCTTCTATTCTAATCCCCACCATAGACACTCACGTATTGACTACTTCATGGTAGATGTCACAAACCTTTCCAGGGTAACACGACTGAAGATCCTTCCGAATTCATGGTCTGACCATTCAATAGTCAGTTGCGATCTAAATTGGCCACACATCCCCTGCAAACAATACACATGGAGACTGGACGAGAGCCTACTAGAGGACCCGGTCTATTTCCAGAAATTAGAAAAGTTATTAGAAGAATACTTTGACATCAACACGAACACAAACCCCACACTAGATATTAGATCCATATGGGAAGCACATAAATCTGTGCTAAGGGGAGAAATAATCAGCATACAATCATACCAGACCAAACAAGCCAGCAGAACACTAAATGATGCACTACTTTTACTGGAGACACTAGAGAAACAAAGGGAAGTGACTCCCACAGACCCTATAATTCAACAGAAAATAGCTGACTGTAGGTCTTCGATCAACTCCATGTTGGGAAAAGAATGCAAAATTAGTGCCTTTAAATTGAGACAGAAGTACTTTGAGGGAGACAACAAATGTGGCCCAATCCTAGCAAGGAAATTAAAACGCAAAATAAATAGGAAGAATAGCAGAATCCTTTAGGGCGTATTACGAACAATTGTACAATCTGAAGGGTGAAATAGATAACCCCATAGATCAAAATGGGTATATTCAGGAATACTTGAGTGATGTAACTTTGCCCCAACTAACAATAGATCAAAACAACACTTTGAAAGCCCCGATAACACACAAAGAGATAAAAGACGTAATAGCCCAACTACCAGCAAACAAAGCGCCGGGGCCGGATGGCTTCTCCAATGGTTATTTCAAAAAATTCAAAAACACATTGATCCCCCATATGTTGACACTTTTTAATGACATTACAGAGAAGTCACCATTCACGACACATAACCTAGAGGCTTATATAACAGTGCTCCCAAAACCAGGTAAACCCCCAGATAGACCTGAGAACTTCCGGCCAATCTCGTTATTGAATTCAGACCTAAAAATATACTCAAAAATTCTTGCAAACAGACTAGGCATGATTCTACCATCCATCATCAGTAGTGATCAAGTGGGCTTTATTCAAGCACGCGAAGCAAAAGATAATACAGTCAGGGCTATACATCTCATCAACTATTTGCAAAACAAGAAAATACAAACGGCAGTGATCTCCACTGACGCGGAGAAAGCCTTCGACCGTGTCAGTTGGCTTTTCTTACGCAGGGTTCTAGGGAAATTTGGGATATGCGAAACATTTATTTCAAAAATCATGGCTTTATACACGCTTCCCACGGCCAAAGTCAGGGTGAATGGGATCTTCTCTAGGGCCTTTCATATATCAAATGGGACCAGACAGGGTTGCCCGCTGTCACCCCTGTTGTTCGCATGCGTAGTAGAGACCATAGCGACTAAAATAAGATCAAACAATAGGATAAGAGGCCTCCACATAGCAGAGACAGAGCATAAGGCCTTATTGTATGCAGACGATATCTTGTTCTTTTTAACATCCCCCTTAGAATCGGTTCCCAGATTGTTAGAAGAATTTGACAAATTCCATGTGGCATCTAATTTCCTAATTAATAAAAACAAATCAGAGCTACTCCCATTACAATGTGATAAGGCCCTAGTTGAACAAACACAAGATATTTGCACATTTCGTATACAAAAAAACAGTCTAAAATATTTGGGGATTATGCTAGCGCCATCCGTTCAGGAGATGTTTGAGCTTAATTATAAAACCCTACAGAAGTCACTGATAGCTGACATGTCATCGTGGCGTTCCCAACATATTACATGGTTAGGCAGAATCAATACTATAAAAATGAATGTCCTACCCCGTATTCTATATCTTTTACAGACCCTACCTATCCCCTTACCCCTAAACTTTTTGACTAACCTGCAGAACAACATGTTCGACTTCATTTGGGATAAAAAAAAAGCAAGGATAAACAGAAAATTAATGTGTGTTCGTATTAAAGAAGGGGGGTTGGGGGTTCCTAATCTTAAAAAATATAGACAAGCAGTCTTTCTGCAAAGAGTAGTAGACTGGTCCACGAATTATGAATACAAAGCGTGGGTAAGATTAGAGCATGACCTCACAGAGCAAAGATACCTAAGCACATTGTGCTGGCAGAGACGCACAACACTGTCAAATAAAATCAGTCAAAACGCACCTATCCTGGAAACTATTAAAGTATGGGACAGGATACTAGTAGAATATCCACACATATCATCCAGGGCCTCCCCACTAACTCCTCTTTTAGACAATATAGACTTTGAGCCAGGATTAGGTTTAATACAGTCGCACAACAGGTCACAAAATCCGAGACCCATCATGATGTTACATTTAGGGAACGAACAACATTTGAGAACAAGTGAAGAACTGATAGAGGAGGGGCTCCTCATATTTCATAACTGGTATTTCCTAAGACAGTGTCATTCATACCTTTACAAACATAAAGAGAGGAACAACTTATTACGCTCCTTAACCCCCTTTGAGGTATTGTGCAACTCAACCACTCCCATTAAAAGAACCCTGTCCCTTACATACTCCATATTGCAAGCATCATGCAGTATTCCTCACTACATTGATAGCTGGGAGAAAGAATTAGCAATAGAATTTACACACAGAGACAGACAACAAATTTTCTCAGCAGTAACTAAGGTATCCGCCTCTAGCAAACTAATCGAATTGAACCTCAAAATAATCCAGAGGTGGTATCTCACACCTGTTAGAATAAGCAAGTTATTTCCTTCGTGTAGTGAACTCTGCTGGAGATGTGGGGAACACCCAGGGACAATGTCACATATCTGGTGGACATGTCCTCCAATTGCAAAATTATGGGAAGATATAGCAAAAGAGATGTCAGGGATGTTGGGAATCGCTTTACCCCCGGATCCACGAATTTGGTTATTCAATATTATCCCAAATAAGACCCCAAAGGATAAGAGGAATCTAATCTTCATAGGTAGTAATTGCATAAAACAATGGGTGGCCAAGAATTGGAAGAGCAGAAACATACCTAGTATAGCACAATGGCTACACTCATTTAAACAAATTCTAGACCTCGAAGAATACACTTACTTAGTCAATAAGAGATTAGATACTTATACCCAAATGAAGGTACTATGGGAAGAACACATAAAGACCAAAGACCATACACCCACTCAATTAGGGATGACTTAGTGTTTAAAAACAACATTTCACCTCAGGAAGTCACATTCTCATCTGCTAAAATCATAGGGTCTATACTGCTGCACATCCAATTATTGTAAGCATGTCATTTGAATTCAATATCCTAGTTTGTATAATTTGTATAAGTTATATTAGTTTTCATGTTCAGATATATTCATGTTAAATAGCAGTATATTAAGAGCACATAAGATGTATTATGGAAAAGACATATACTTGTATTTTTGGCATTGAACAAATTGTATCATACCCTTTTCTTTTTCAATAAAACTTTTTTTTTTTTTTTTTTTTTTTTTTTATAAAAGCAAAGAATTCACAACCTTAGGTAAGAATTTAAATGAAGTCCGCAAAACTGCCTTATCCTGATGAAAAATCAGAAAAGGAGATTCACAAGAGAGAGCAGATAATTCAGAAACTCTTCTAGCAGAAGAGATGGCCAAAAGGAACAACACTTTCCAAGAAAGTAGTTTAATGTCCAAAGAATGCATAGGCTCAAATGGAGGAGCCTGTAAAGCCTTCAAAACCAAATTAAGACTCCAAGGAGGAGAGATTGATTTAAATGACAGGCTTGATACGAACCAAAGCCTGTACAAAACAGTGAATATCAGGAAGTTTAGCAATTTTTCAGTGGAATAAAACAGAAAGCGCAGAGATTTGTCCTTTCAAGGAATTTGCAGACAAACCTTTATCCAAACCATCCTGAAGAAACTAAAAAATTCTAGGAATTCTAAAAGAATGCCAAGACAATTTATGAGAGGAACACCATGAAATGTAAGTCTTCCAAACTCGATTATAAATCTTTCAAGAAACAGATTTACGAGCCTGTAACATAGTATTAATCGCTGAATCAGAGAAACCTCTATGACTAAGCACTAGGCATTCAATTTCCATACCTTCAAATTTAATGATTTGAGATTGTCAAGTTATATGCGAAGATTAATATATATATTATTATATATTTGGCTATCAACACCAAATGATTCATTCAATTATAAGACATTAAATGCTTTGACTGACCAAGATTCAATCCTCCCCCATTCAGTATGCAAAGTTACAATAGGTCCAAGTGTGGACAATAAAACATTTGGTCTACTTAAATTAAACAGTCACTTCAAAGAAGGACAGATTGTCTCAAAAGATAATATAGCTGTATATTCAGTATCTGAAATCAGATATGAGAGACTTTTTCCTGATTAACATAGCTTTTGAAGCCCACAGCCCTGCAGGGGGTAGCAAACAGGGGCCTGATGGTCCACCAGGCCAGCATACATCATGGAATGTGTGGAGACGACATTCTCTGCATCAAATCAGATAAGCAAGTGAAATTCTGACTGTATAGTGATTAACATAGACTTGTTAATTACCCCTAAACATCAAATACATGTCTGTATTTCTAGCTAAACAGAAAATATATGATTGTAACTTTGAAATTCACTGTTTAAAATACTGAGTTGTACTTAGATTTCAGTAAAACATACTTCAGACAAAAAGCATAAAATGTCTTAGCCTCTGTGTTTTTAAGCATAGGAATTGATATTTAGGGATCTAAAAGGCAATGACTAATGGTGATATTTTGGACGCATGGCGCAAATGGATATATACATGTTTGACAATTTTTCCTTTTATTTTACAGAAAGGCAGGATGTCATAAAAACAGACATGTGGATATTTTCTATTTTAACATAACAATAACACTATTTTATTTCAGATCTGCATAGAGAAGATTTATGCATTCAGGATTTATTAGAAATATGAAATATATTCATGTTGGGATGCAGTGCAGTACTGAATATGAAATATGTTGTGGTTTTTATATGAATAAAAAGGAAGAAATAACCAAATGCTATTTTTAAATGGATTTTAAACTAATCAGTTAGCAGTATAAATTATTTTGATGTAATAGGATATTAGAAATAATACTGATGTTTCATATTAAAATAATCAAAATGAATAATGTGACATAGTCCAGTACATGTGAACATGTAACTTATTAATATAAAGAAATTATGGCATTTTATATGAACATTTTTAAAGAAATGTTTTTACTGTCTAGAAATGATTAAATGAAGCGGTTTGTCATGCTGCCCCCGATGGCCAAAATCAAGTATTACAGCCAGAAGGCCTTTGTTAAAAATCAAATTTCCCAGGGCCAATCCGATAAGACCTCCCAGGTGACCAATGTATGATCAGTTTCCGAAGGACCAATCCATGTGCAGATCTGTAGGGCCTCCCATATTGTTTCATCAATGATTAAAACATATATAAGCTAATGCAAGATAGAAAAAGGGACATGCTGCTGACCTTTACTGATAACCGATTGCTGGGCGTTTGAAATACAGTTATTATAAGCAAAGCTGGATACCTTTTCTCATTGGTTGCAAAATATTCTTATTTGTCTCCTGAGATGAAACAAGAAGTTTTTGGAAACTGACTTATCGATTCGGTCATTTTTGGTGATGTATGATTGTTCTAATTTATGATATTTAAATCAAAAGTATTTGGTAAAGTATAAAAGGTTGCTAATTACAGGTAAATGTCTAAAACAAAATATATGCATATTCACTGCAGTTAAATTACAACTGACAGACTTAAAGAGCATTATTTATATTTTAGAATTATATTCATAGTCCTGAATAGTTTTAAACTTGCCTTTTGTATGCTAAATATTTAAAACAAACATCCATTGTTGCTGTACGTAGCAAACTTAAAGGAATACATTGTATTTTAAAACTAGTATTTCATAGCCTGTGTATTGTTAAACAAATCCTAAATGCTAAGTTGTTTATCTGGCAAATATATATATATATATATATATATATATATATGTCTTAGAATTGGTCTTAATTGTAAGTAACTAAGAATTTAATTCAGCTTAGATAAATTGGCATAGAACATCCATTGTTGCTGTACATAGCAAACTTAAAGGAATACATTGTATTTTAAAACTAGTATTTCATAGCCTGTGTATTGTTAAACAAATCCTATATGCTAAGTTGTTTATCTGGCAAATATATATATATATATATATATATGTCTTAGAATTGGTCTTAATTGTAAGTAACTAAGAATTTAATTCAGCTTAGATAAATTGGCATAGAAGTTTGATTATTGGCACAAATAATATATACAATTTCTGATGTTTTAAATTGGAATTATATAGGATAAATTGCGGCTAAATAGCCGATTGTATTGCTGAATGTTAGTGGCATATATCTGAGTCTCATTGTGATATTTTAAATGCAACTCTGATTTGGGAGGCTATTGTGAATAAGGCAACTTTTAAAACTTTGCATAGCATATTTTAATAGTTTTAAAACGTGTATAGTTTGCCTCATATTCTGGTCCCTACAAATATATTTCAATGTGTTTATAAATATTAACTAATAAAAAGAACTTAGAAATTTATATTAAATTTTATTGTCTTGGTATATGCATATTTTATTGGGGTTTAGTTTAAAGGATAATTATTAAATATATTGTGTTATAACCCGGCCATATACTGACAAGATCCTAATGGAAAAATGGACCTTGAGACAGAAGGTCTAGTCTTAATGGAAGTGGCCAAGGTTGGCAACTGGACATCCGAACAAGATCCACATACTAAAACCTGTGAGGCCATGCTGGGGCCACCAGCAACACAAACAATTGTTCCATGATGATTTTGGAGATCACTCTTGGAAGAAGAATTAGAGGCGGGAAAATATAAGCAGGTTGATAACACCAAGGTAGTGTCAACGCATCCACTGCTTCCGTCTGAGGATCCATGGACCTGGATAGGTACCTGGGAAGTTTCTTGTTTAGATGAGACGCCATCAGATCTATTTCTGGAAGACCCCACATCTGAACAATTTGAGAAAACACATCTGGGTGGAGAGACCACTCTCCCGGATGTAAAGTCTGACAACTGAGATAATCCGCTTCACAATTGTCTATACCTGAGATATGAACTGCAGAAATTAGACAGGAGCTGGATTTCGCCCAAACAAGTATCTGAGATACTTCTTTCATAGCTTGAGGACTGCGAGTCCCACCCTGATGATTAACATATGCCACAATTGTGATATTGTCTGTCTGAAAACAAATTAACGGTTCTCTCTTCAATAGAGGCCAAAACTGAAGAGCCCTGAGAATCGCATGGAGTTCCAAAATATTTATTGGTAATCTCACCTATTGAGATTTCCAAACCCCTTGTGCTGTCAGAGGTCCCCAAATAGCTCCCCAACCTGAAAGACTCGCATCTGTTGTGATCACAGTCCAGGTTGGACAAATGAAAGAGGCCACTAGAACAATACGATTGTGATCTAACCACCAAGTCAGAGATAGTCGAACATTGGGATTTAAGGATATTAATTGTAATATCCTTGTATAATCCCTGCACCATTGGTTCAGCATACAAAACTGGAGAGGTCTCATATGAAAACGAGCAAAGGGGATCGTGTCCGATGCTGCAGTAATGAGACCTAAAACTTCCATGCACATAGCTACTGAAGGGAATGACTGAGACTGAAGGTTCCGACAGGCTGCAACCAATTTCAAACGTCTCTTGTCTGTTAGAGACAAAGTCATGGACACTGAATCTATCTGGAAACCTAAAAAGGTTACCCTTGTCTGAGGAATCAAAGAACTTTTTGGTAAATTGATCCTCCAACCATGTTTTTGAAGAAACAACACTAGTTGATTCGTGTGAGATTCTGCAGAACGTAAAGACTGAGCAAGTACCAAGATATCGTCCAAATAAGGAAACACTGTCGCTAGGCCAAAAGGAAGAGCAACAAATTGGTAATGCTTGTCTAGAAAAGAGAATCTCAGGAACTGATAATGATCTGGATGAATCAGAATATGAAGATATGCATCCTGTAAGTCTATTGTGGACATATAATGCCCTTGCTGAACAAAAGGCAGAATAGTCCTTATAGTCAGCATTTTGAAAGTTGGTACTCTTACATATCTTTTCAAAATTTTTAGATCCAAAACTTGTCTGAATAATTTTTCTTTCTTTGGGACAATGAATAGATTTGAATAAAACCCCAGACCCTGTTCCTGAAACGGAACTGGCATGATTACCCCTGATAACTCCAGGTCTAAAACACACTTCAGGAAAGCCTGAGCCTTTACTGGGTTTGCAGGGATGCGTGAGAGAAAAAAATCTTCTCACAGGCGGTCTTACTCTGAATCCTATTCTGTACCCCTGAGAGACAATACCCCGAATCCATTGATTTTGGACCGAATTGATCCAAAAATCTTTGAAAAATCTTAATCTGCCCCCTACCTGGCTTTGATCTCTTAAATGGCTTGGATTTATTCCAATTCGAGGAAGGCTTCCAATTGGAAACAGATTCGTTAGGGGAAGGATTAGGTTTCTGTTCCTTATTTTGTTGAAAGGAACGAAAACGATTAGAAGCTTTAGATTTACTCTTAGGTCTTTCAACCTGAGGCAGAAAAACTCCCTTCCCCCCAGTAACAATTGAAATTACTGAATCCAACTGAGAACCAAATAACTTATTACCTTGGAAAGAAAGAGATAGCAATCTGGACTTAGAAGTCATGTCAGCATTCCAAGATTTAAGCCACAAAGCTCTTCTAGCTAAAATAGCTAAAGACATAGATTTAACATCAATTTTGATATCATCAAAAATGGCATCACAAAATGATTAGCATAGTAAATCAAGTTAACAATTCTAGACAAATCATGATCCGATACTTGTTGCGCTAAAGTTTCCAACCAAAAAGTTGAAGCAGCTGCAACACCAGCCAAATAAATTGCAGGCCTGAGAAGATGACCTGAATATAAATAGGCTTTCCTTAGATAAGATTCAAGTTTACTATCTAAAGTATCTTTAAAAGAAGTACTATCTTCCGTAGGAATAGTAGTACGTTTTGCAAGAGTAGAGATAGCCCCATCAACCTTGGGGATCTTTTCCCCAAGACTCTAAAGAAACGGCTGGCAAACGATACAATTTTTTAAACCTTGAAGAAGGAATAAAAGTACCACCAGGCCTATTCCATTCCTTAGAAATCATATCAGAAATAGCGTCAGGAACTGGAAAAACCTCTGGAATAACCACAGGAGGTTTATAAACAGAATTTAAACATTTACTAGTTTTAATATCAAGAGGACTAGTTATATATCCAATGTAATCAACATTTCTTTAACAAAGAACGAATATACTCCATTTTAAATAAATAAGATTTGTCAGTGTCAATATCGCAGGCAGGATCTTCTGAACCAGATAGATCCCCATCAGAGAAGAATAATTCAGCATGTTGCCAGTCATTTTAAATTTCATCAACTTTATGAGAAGTTTTAAAAGATTTTTTACGTTTATTAGAAGGCGGGATGGCAGACAAAGCCTTCTGAATGGAATCAGAAATAAATTACTTTAAATTAACAGGTATATCTTGTGCATTAGATGTTGAGGGAACAGCAACAGGTAATGAACTACTACTGATGGATACATTCTCTGCATGTAAAAGTTTATCATGACAACTATTACAAACCACAGCAGTAGATAAAACCTCCACAAGTTTACAACAAATGCACTTAGCTTTAGTAGAACTGTTATCAGGCAGCATGGTTCCAAGAGTGATTTCTGAGACAGGATCAGATTGAGACATCTTGCAAATGTAAGAGACAAAAAACAACATATAAAGCAAAATTATCCTTACATGGCAGTTTCAGGAATGGGAAAAAAATGCAAACAACCTAGCCTTCTGATAGAGAAAAAAGGCAAGAGGCATATAGGAATGGGGTCTTAAATAATGAAAATATTTGGCGCCAAGTATAACGCACGACAAACAGAAAAATATTTTTTGGAGCCAAAAATGTCTGGAAATGACAAACTCTCATCACAGATGACGCAACCTTGTGAAAGACTTGGCGTCGACTAAGACGCCGGAAATGACGATTTTGCATCAACGAACGTAACTTCGCGCCAAAAAAATCTTGCGCCAAGAATGACGCAATAAACTTTGGCATTTTGCGCCCTTGCGAGCCTAATTCTGCCTGTGTATTTAAAAGACAGTCAATTTGAAAAAGAGACTAAACCCCAGGTAAGAAATCATTTTTCCTAAAAAAAGCATTTCCCAGATATGAAACTGACAGTCTGCAAAAGGAAATATACTGAAAACCTGAATCATGGAAAATATAAGTACAACACATATATTTAGAACTTTATATAAATACATGAAGTGCCAAACCATAGCTTATAGTGTCTTAAGTAATGAAAACATACTTACCAAAAGACACCCATCCACATATAGCAGATAGCCAAACCAGTACTGAAATGGTTATCAGTAGAGGTAATGGAATATGAGAGTATATCGTCGATCTGAAAAGGGAGGTAGGTGATGAATCTTTATGACCGATAACAGAGAACCTATGAAATAAATCCCCCGTGAGGAAAACCATTGCATTCAATAGGTGATACTCCCTTCACATTCCTCTGACATTCACTGTACTCTGAGAGGAATAGGGCTTCAAAATGCTGAGAAGCAAATATCAACGTAGAAATCTTAGCACAAACTTATTTCACCACCTCCATAGGAGGCAAAGTTTGTAAAACTGAATTTTGGGTGTGGTGAGGGGTGTATTTATAGGCATTTTGAGGTTTGGGAAACTTTACCCCTCCTGTATATCCCATACGTCACTAGCTCATGAACTCTTGCCAATTACATGAAAGAAAACATAATTTATGTAAGAACTTACCTGATAAATTCATTTCTTTCATATTAGCAAGAGTCCATGAGCTAGTGACGTATGGGATATACATTCCTACCAGGAGGGGCAAAGTTTCCCAAACCTCAAAATGCCTATAAATACACCCCTCACCACACCCACAATTCAGTTTAACGAATAGCCAAGAAGTGGGGTGATAAAAAAGTGCGAAAGCATATAAAATAAGGAAATGGAATAATTGTGCTTTATACAAAAATCATAACCACCACAAAAAAAGGGCGGGCCTCATGGACTCATGCTAATATGAAAGAAATGAATTTATCAGGTAAGTTCTTACATAAATTATGTTTTCTTTCATGTAATTAGCAAGAGTCCATGAGCTAGTGACGTATGGGATAATGATTACCCAAGATAGGGATCTTTCCACACAAGAGTCACTAGAGAGGGAGGGATAAAATAAAGACAGCCAATTCCTGCTGAAAATAATCCACAACCAAAATAAAGTTTAATGAAAAACATAAGCAGAAGATTCAAACTGAAACCGCTGCCTGAAGTACTTTTCTACCAAAAACTGCTTCAGAAGAAGAAAATACATCAAAATGGTAGAATTTAGTAAAAGTATGCAAAGAGGACCAAGTTGCTGCTTTGCAAATCTGATCAACCGAAGCTTCATTCCTAAACGCCCAGGAAGTAGAAACTGACCTGGTAGAATGAGCTGTAATCCTCTGAGGCGCAGTTTTACCCGACTCAACATAGGCAAGATGAATTAAAGATTTCAACCAAGATGCCAAAGAAATGGCAGAAGCTTTCTGGCCTTTTCTAGAACCGGAAAAGATAACAAATAGACTAGAAGTCTTTCGGAAAGACTTAGTAGCTTCAACATAATATTTCAAAGCTCTAACAACATCCAAAGAATGCAATGATTTCTCCTTAGAATTCTTAGGATTAGGACATAATGAAGGAACCACAATTTCTCTACTAATGTTGTTGGAATTCACAACTTTAGGTAAAAATTCAAAAGAAGTTCGCAACACCGCCTTATCCTGATGAAAAATCAGAAAAGGAGACTCACAAGAAAGAGCAGATAATTCAGAAACTCTTCTGGCAGAAGAGATGGCCAAAAGGAACAAAACTTTCCAAGAAAGTAATTTAATGTCCAATGAATGCATAGGTTCAAAGGGAGGCACTTGAAGAGCTCCCAGAACCAAATTCAAACTCCAAGGAGGAGAAATTGACTTAATGACAGGTTTTATACGAACCAAAGCTTGTACAAAACAATGAATATCAGGAAGAATAGCAATCTTTCTGTGAAAAAGAACAGAAAGAGCAGAGATTTGTCCTTTCAAGGAACTTGCAGACAAACCCTTATCTAAACCATCCTGAAGAAACTGTAAAATTCTCGGTATTCTAAAAGAATGCCAAGAAAAATGATGAGAAAGACACCAAGAAATATAAGTCTTCCAGACTCTATAATATATCTCTCTAGATACAGATTTACGAGCCTGTAACATAGTATTAATCACAGAGTCAGAGAAACCTCTTTGACCAAGAATCAAGCGTTCAATCTCCATACCTTTAAATTTAAGGATTTCAGATCCTGATGGAAAAAAGGACCTTGTGACAGAAGGTCTGGTCTTAACGGAAGAGTCCACGGTTGGCAAGAGGCCATCCGGACAAGATCCGCATACCAAAACCTGTGAGGCCATGCCGGAGCTACCAGCAGAACAAACGAGCATTCCTTCAGAATCTTGGATATTACTCTTGGAAGAAGAACTAGAGGCGGAAAGATATAGGCAGGATGATACTTCCAAGGAAGTGATAATGCATCCACTGCCTCCGCCTGAGGATCCCGGGATCTGGACAGATATCTGGGAAGTTTCTTGTTTAGATGAGACGCCATCAGATCTATTTCTGGAAGTTCCCACATTTGAACAATCTGAAGAAATACCTCTGGGTGAAGAGACCATTCGCCCGGATGCAACGTTTGGCGACTGAGATAATCCGCTTCCCAATTGTCTACACCTGGGATATGAACCGCAGAGATTAGACAGGATCTGGATTCCGCCCAAACCAAAATTCGAGATACTTCTTTCATAGCCAGAGGACTGTGAGTCCCTCCTTGATGATTGATGTATGCCACAGTTATGACATTGTCTGTCTGAAAACAAATGAACGATTCTCTTTTCAGAAGAGGCCAAAACTGAAGAGCTCTGAAAATTGCACGGA
Organism: Bombina bombina; assembly: GCF_027579735.1. Taxonomy (NCBI): domain Eukaryota; kingdom Metazoa; phylum Chordata; class Amphibia; order Anura; family Bombinatoridae; genus Bombina; species Bombina bombina. Next base: position 485,627,549 of record NC_069504.1, on the reverse strand, counting down.
GTTCCAAAATATTGATCGGTAATCTCACCTCCTGAGATTCCCAAACTCCTTGTGCCGTCAGAGATCCCCACACAGCTCCCCAACCTGTGAGACTTGCATCTGTTGAAATTATAGTCCAGGTCGGAAGCACAAAAGAAGCCCCCTGAATTAAACGATGGTGATCTGTCCACCACGTTAGAGAGTGTCGAACAATCGGTTTTAAAGATATTAATTGAGATATCTTTGTGTAATCCTTGCACCATTGATTCAGCATACAGAGCTGAAGAGGTCGCATGTGAAAACGAGCAAAGGGGATTGCGTCCGATGCAGCAGTCATAAGACCTAGAATTTCCATGCATAAGGCTACCGAAGGGAATGATTGTGACTGAAGGTTTCGACAAACTGAAATCAATTTTAGACGTCTCTTGTCTGTTAAAGACAGAGTCATGGACACTGAATCTATCTGGAAACCCAGAAAGGTTACCCTTGTCTGAGGAATCAATGAACTTTTTGATAAATTGATCCTCCAACCATGATCTTGAAGAAACAACACAAGTCGATTCGTATGAGATTCTGCTAAATGTAAAGACTGAGCAAGTACCAAGATATCGTCCAAATAAGGAAATACCACAATACCCTGTTCTCTGATTACAGACAGAAGGGCACCGAGAACCTTTGTAAAAATTATTGGAGCTGTAGCTAGGCCAAACGGCAGAGCCACAAACTGGTAATGCTTGTCCAGAAAAGAGAATCTCAGGAACTGATAATGATCTGGATGAATCGGAATATGCAGATATGCATCCTGTAAATCTATTGTGGACATATAATGCCATTGCTGAACAAAAGGCAAGATAGTCCATACAGATACAATCTTGAACGTTGGTATCCTTATATAACGATTCAATATTTTTAGATCCAGAACTGGTCTGAAGGAATTCTCCTTCTTTGGTACAATGAAGAGATTTGAATAAAACCCCATCCCCTGTTCCGGAACTGGAACTGGCATAATTACTCCAGCCAACTCTAGATCTGAAACACAATTCAGAAATGCTTGAGCTTTCACTGGATTTACTGGGACACGGGAAAGAAAAAATCTCTTTGCAGGAGGTCTCATCTTGAAACCAATTCTGTACCCTTCTGAAACAATGTTCTGAATCACAAGATTGTGAACAGAATTGATCCAAATTTCTTTGAAAAAACGTAACCTGCCCCCTACCAGCTGAGCTGGAATGAGGGCCGCACCTTCATGAGGACTTAGAAGCAGGCTTTGCCTTTCTAGCAGGCTTGGATTTATTCCAGACTGGAGATGGTTTCCAAACTGAAACTGCTCCTGAGGATGAAGGATTAGGCTTTTGTTCTTTGTTGAAACGAAAGGAACGAAAACGATTATTAGCCCTGTTTTTACCTTTAGATTTTTTATCCTGTGGTAAAAAAGTTCCTTTCCCACCAGTAACAGTTGAGATAATAGAATCCAACTGAGAACCAAATAATTTGTTACCCTGGAAAGAAATGGAAAGTAGAGTTGATTTAGAAGCCATATCAGCATTCCAAGTCTTAAGCCATAAAGCTCTTCTAGCTAAAATAGCTAGAGACATAAACCTGACATCAACTCTGATAATATCAAAAATGGCATCACAGATAAAATTATTAGCATGCTGAAGAAGAATAATAATATCATGAGAATCATGATCTGTTACTTGTTGCGCTAAAGTTTCCAACCAAAAAGTTGAAGCTGCAGCAACATCAGCCAAAGATATAGCAGGTCCAAGAAGATTACCTGAACACAGATAAGCTTTTCTTAGAAAGGATTTAATTTTCCTATCTAAAGGATCCTTAAACGAAGTACCATCTGACGTAGGAATAGTAGTACGTTTAGCAAGGGTAGAAATAGCCCCATCAACTTTAGGGATTTTGTCCCAAAATTCTAATCTGTCAGACGGCACAGGATATAATTGCTTAAAACGTTTAGAAGGAGTAAATGAATTACCCAATTTATCCCATTCTTTGGAAATTACTGCAGAAATAGCATTAGGAACAGGAAAAACTTCTGGAATAACCACAGGAGATTTAAATACCTTATCCAAACGTTTAGAATTAGTATCAAGAGGACCAGAATCCTCTATTTCTAAAGCAATTAGTACTTCTTTAAGTAAAGAACGAATAAATTCCATTTTAAATAAATATGAAGATTTATCAGCATCAATCTCTGAGACAGAATCCTCTGAACCAGAAGAGTCATCAGAATCAGAATGATGATGTTCATTTAAAAATTCATCTGTAGGGAGAGAAGTTTTAAAAGATTTTTTACGTTTACTAGAAGGAGAAATAACAGACATAGCCTTCTTTATGGATTCAGAAACAAAATCTCTTATGTTATCAGGAACATTCTGCACCTTAGATGTTGAAGGAACTGCAACAGACAATGGTACTTTACTAAAGGAAATATTATCTGCATTAACAAGTTTGTCATGACAATTAATACAAACAACAGCCGGAGGAATAGCTACCAAAAGTTTACAGCAGATACACTTAGCTTTGGTAGATCCAGCACTAGACAGCGATTTTCCTGTAGTATCTTCTGACTCAGATGCAACGTGAGACATCTTGCAATATGTAAGAGAAAAAACAACATATAAAGCAAAATTGATCAAATTCCTTAAATGACAGTTTCAGGAATGGGAAAAAATGCCAAAGAACAAGCTTCTAGCAACCAGAAGCAATGAAAAATGAGACTTAAATAATGTGGAGACAAAAGCGACGCCCATATTTTTTAGCGCCAAATAAGACGCCCACATTATTTGGCGCCTAAATGCTTTTGGCGCCAAAAATGACGCCACATCCGGAACGCCGACACTTTTGGCGCAAAATAACGTCAAAAAATGACGCAACTTCCGGCGACACGTATGACGCCGGAAACGGAAAAGTTTTTTTGCGCCAAAAAAGTCCGCGCCAAGAATGACGCAATAAAATGAAGCATTTTCAGCCCCCGCGAGCCTAACAGCCCACAGGGAAAAAGAGTCAAATTTTTGAAGGTAAGAAAAAATGATTAATTCAAATGCATTATCCCAAATATGAAACTGACTGTCTGAAAAATAAGGAAAGTTGAACATTCTGAGTCAAGGCAAATAAATGTTTGAATACATATATTTAGAACTTTATAAACAAAGTGCCCAACCATAGCTTAGAGTGTCACAGAAAATAAGATTTACTTACCCCAGGACACTCATCTACATGTTTGTAGAAAGCCAAACCAGTACTGAAACGAGAATCAGCAGAGGTAATGGTATATATAAGAGTATATCGTCGATCTGAAAAGGGAGGTAAGAGATGAATCTCTACGACCGATAACAGAGAACCTATGAAATAGACCCCGTAGAAGGAGATCACTGCATTCAAATAGGCAATACTCTCCTCACATCCCTCTGACATTCACTGCACGCTGAAAGGAAAACCGGGCTCCAACTTGCTGCGGAGCGCATATCAACGTAGAATCTAGCACAAACTTACTTCACCACCTCCATCAGAGGCAAAGTTTGTAAAACTGAATTGTGGGTGTGGTGAGGGGTGTATTTATAGGCATTTTGAGGTTTGGGAAACTTTGCCCCTCCTGGTAGGAATGTATATCCCATACGTCACTAGCTCATGGACTCTTGCTAATTACATGAAAGAAATTGGGTTTTACGTCCCTTTAAGGATACAAGTTAATACTGTCCAAATAAATCATCTGGGAGGCCTGTGACATTTCTACATTGGGAAAAGATTTTTCATTTACTGGCTGAAAACTCCTGTCTACCCCTCTGTCCTTCGTAAGAACTCTGGGGAGGAAATGGGTCCTGGAGAGCCCCTCAGAATTCACCTCACTCCATCTTGGAGGTAAAAAAAAATGACTAAAAATTCAGGGTAAGTGTGTGGGGGGATTTAAGCTCTGATATGTTGAGGTGTTTTGCCTCCTCCTAGTGGACTGGCTTGTAATTTACACGTGTCACATGGACTCTTACCATCCGATGAAAGAAAAACAAGCGCTTAAATGGAACTGATGGACTATAGTTTAATCTCATTTCAGCTTTTGCAGTAGAAAAGGTTTACACTGGTTGCATGGTTCAATGTAAACAAAAATCTCTAATTTCTTACAAGGACCTAGCAACCTATTTTGCAACTTTACAGAGGATTTTTTTCTATTCTATTTAATTGTTCTCTATTCGATTTTGTATTCTATTTAGCTTAGGTAAAATGTACCCTTTAAATTCAACTATACGCTACTGAACAACTAATGGGACATTAAACTAATTTTAAATAAACTTTCCAATTTACTTTTATTATCAAATTGGACACAGTCTTTTTTATACACACACTTTCAGACACCAACTCCTATTGAGCTTATGCACAAATTCAATGTGATTCGCTGATGGCTTTCACATTATACAGGAAAAAATAGTCAGAAAATAAATCTACTGCTCATTTGTAATTCAGAGTAAATGCTACAGCATTGACTTTGTTATTATGAATTTATCTAATCCGACTGTAATTAATGGTTCTTTAATAGCTGGCAGCAATTCTTTAAAATATTGTTTTACAAAAATCGCTAGACTTTGTAAGAACCTATCTACTGTGTTAACAAGTGTACTTTAAATTGTCGTCCAAAAGTAGGCAGCCTAATAATATACTGGCATATATATATATATATATATATATATATATATATATACATACATATATATACATACATATATATATATATACACATATATATTTAAACAAACACAAAAAGCAGAAGGGTAAATTATTTTGGAATTTAGGAGTTGGATGTGATGTGTTTTTTCCCCCCTTTAAACTAAAATATCAAAATACTTTATGTGCATCAGTGATGAAATTTAATACAGATTTCTTGGTTAACACCGTTAAATGCAGACCTATGTTTTGTTTATGCAGCAGGTGAAGAAATGAATAATCATTAAGTTACACACAAAGAAGAAACGATGTACAATTTGATTGAATAAAAAAGTGTATTGAAATCCAATACCAAATAATAATCATGATGTTATAATAAAAAGTCACAATAAAAAGATACATTCTAAACACTACAGAAAGGCAATAAAAACAAAAATAGAATGGATTTTCTGTACATAAAGAACTGGACATGGCAGAAAGCCAGGTGGGAAAAGGATAATATACAGTAGAATGTATGGGGAAAGGGATTGGATCTCATTTACAGATACAAGGATATCACACAAGAAGGAAGCTGCATTGACATGTGAAAGTGCTGCAGATCAGATGAGAAGACTCCCCTCTGGCCACTTTATGAGGTTAACTGAGAGGGGAGGTATAACACAAGCGATTCCTCACAGCAAAGAAGGGAAGAGCAGTTTTATTCTGCAGCTCTAATTGTGCTGTGCTTACATACTGGTGTACACATCTTGTGTCCTCCGACCAAAGCTCAGCCAGAGTGGCCTACTATAATTACTTTCTCCGCCTTACAGGGAATCGCTTGAATTGGACGGAGAGGTGGAAGGAAGATCCAATAAAAAAATGGGAGAATGTGTTTGCATGTGGGTAGGGTAACACTGTTTTGAGTCTCACAGAGGCTGGAGAGGGATTTGCTGCTGATGCTGTTCTGAAGTCTGAGGACACTGCACAAAAAGCAATGACAGTTGTAAAGGGTGACTTCTTATCAGGAGCCCATCCGTTGCCAAGCAGGTAATAAGCTGAGGCTTACCCACAAATCCTTGGCAGTAGGGAAATGGCCAGACATAAGTGTAAAAAAAAAATGGTGACACACAATATTCTTCCATGGACTACACAGTTCAGTTCCTCAGCTCTCATATAATATAAACCCCCCATTTTTTTAATTTTTTTTTTTATAAAACCGAGAAAGTGATAGTAACAAGGTTCTGGGCCTTGGCATACCCACCCTGAACACCCCACATGCCTCATGTCTGTACAGGTGGGTGTGGCCCCTGTGTGATGGGGGCTATACAGTCTTTGCCTTTACTGTGGCAGGCTGTGCCAAGCGTTTAACTCTGTGCTGGGTCATTTCGGTCTCATGCTGTAGTAATGGCATTCAGATCCTTCATTAGGCCTTCGAGGTGAGCCATTTCTTTACTAAGCTCATCAGGCTCATAGCTCTGTAGGAGAAAATATCAAGAATTAGTTTATAACTTTCACTGTATATCCTCGTTGCAATGAGTATTTATAGAAAGAAAAAAAAAAGATTTAATTGCATTACAGAATATTTTAACCATACCTACTATCTGCATACGTTTCCTGGAAAAAACTACTTATCTATGCTACCATATATGATTCTGCTCATTTTAATTCCTATGTAAAACATGATGGGCTAAATTAATGGGACATTAAACTGCGTGGCACAGCTACTAAAGCAAGGTAACGACTCAACATGACAGTTTTCCTCCTCTACCTGCATCTCTCTTCTATTTTTACCCCTTATAGGTGCCAAGTGGTGAAGTTTTTATATTGAACGTCACCAATGTGGAGCTTTGGTAATCACAAACTATTTGACAGTTTTTAGCATGCAAGTCATGCAGCAAGAGCTTGACATTTTTACAGTTTAAAAGCGCTGCTGCTAACGCTCTAACACTAACCAAAAGTACACAATACAGCTATCAAAAAACAGCAACATCACCGATATATGAATTGTGCCACAGGGTGAGACAATACTCAAGTTCCATGATGGTAGTTCCCAGTATGAAGATGCGAAGATGGTGAGAAGTAACCATTTCAGTTACAGTTGTACCAGCAGTTTAAAGCCCCTTTAATGTGTTGTTATGGGCAGTTTGTACATGAACTATTTTACATTATTTGTAGGCACAAGTTGCAAGACAAGGTACAGCATAGTGGGTTAAATTTATGACGTGAATACCCAGAACTGGTAATATTGATTTGTTGGTATAGATAAAATACAAAATTTAAAAGCATATAGCTTTGGTTTATAAAAACCTGTCATGAGTAATACATGACCTACGTATGGGTACACCTTTGATAAAATACGATGTACTTTAGGTAGCCAAGTTTAGCAGAAAGATGAAAACAAAATTTATGCTTACCTGATACATTTATTTATTTCTTGAAACGGTGAGTCCACAGATCATCAATTACTGTTGGAAATATCACTCCTGGCCAGCAGGAGGAGGCAAAGAGCACCACAGCAAAGCTATTAAGTATCACTTCCCTTCCCACAGCCCCCAGTCATTCGATCGAAGGAAAAGGAGAGAAAGGAAATAACACAAGATTTAGAGGTGCCTGAAGTTAATATAAAAAAACCTGTCTGAAAAACAGGGAGGGCCGCAGACTCACCGTGTCAAGAAAGAAATGCATTTATCTGTTAAGCATAAATTTTGTTTTCTTTCTTAAGACACAGTGAGTCCACGGATCATCAATTACTGTTGGGAATCAATACCCAAGCTAGAGGACTCAGATGATAAGGGAGGGCAAGACAGGTAACCTAAACAGAAGGCACCACTGCTTGCAGTACCTTTCTCCCCAAAAAAGCCTCAGCCGAGGCAAAAGTATTACATTTGGAAAAAGTATGCAGAGAAGACCAAGTTGCAGCCTTGCAAATCTGTTCCATAGAAGCTTCATTTGTGAATGCCCAGGAAGAGGAAACAGGCCACGTAGAATGAGCTGTAATTCTCTCAGGAAGCTGCTGTCCAGCAGTCTCATAAGTCAAACGAATTTTACTTCTCAGCCAGAGAGAAAGAGAAGAATCTGTAGCTTTCTGACCCTTGTGTTTCCCAGAGAAACAAACAAGGCAGAAGACTGGCGAAAAAATTACAGTTGCCTGTAAGAAGAATTTCAGAGCAAGCACAACATCCAGGTTGTGTAACAAACGATCCTTATGAGAAGAAGGATTAGGACATAGAAAAGGAACAACAATCTCCTGATTAAAATTCCTGAAATCCCAAGGGACTGCCAGAGCATCTATCAGAGCGGCCTGTGGATCCCTTGACCTAGAACCGTACTTTAGAAGCTTGGCATTTAGCTGAGATGACATCAGATCCAACTCCGGCATCCCCCTTTTGAGGGTTAAGCTGGAGAACACCTCCGGAAGGAGTTCCCACTCCCCAGGATGAAATAACTGGCAGTTCATGACAGACAGCAATAGTGAGCTTCCGCCCCTGAACTATCCCAGTCACCTCCTACATGGCTAAGCAACTCCGAGTTCCTCCCTGGTGAATAATGAAAGCCATTAAGGTGATATCGTCCGACTGGAACCAAGCCAAGGACGACTAAGACCAATCGATCAGAGCATTGTAAATTGCTCTCAATGCCAATATGTTAATGTTAAGGAGGAGAGCAGACACTCCGAGTCCATAATCCCTGCGCCTAAAAGAACCAGACTTTTTCCCAGGCCGGCAGGTTGGCGTCCGTAGTCACATCACCCAGGAATGTCTCCAGAAGCACGCGCCCCCGAGACAGATACTCCTGAAAACCACTACGGTAGAAAGTCTCTTGTCGACTGATCTAGATCTATCCTCTGAGACAGATCTAAATGATCTCCTTTTATGAAAATAACAAAAAGGAATGATGTCCATGGAGCTATCAGACCTATTCCCTCTTACCGTAAGTCACTGAAAAGTGAAGATTATTTAACCTCTGTTAGGAATCTTCTACAAGATAGAGAATCTAATAAGGTCCCCAAATAAATCACCCTTGAAGATGGAACAAGGAAACTCTCCTCCAGATACATTTCCCCTCCATGGGAAAGTAGATTGGACAAGATCTCTTGAAAGAGCGTTTGCTCAAAGGAAGGATGACACCTGAACCCTATATTGTCCAGAAAAGCACCCTTGCACTAACCCAGGACTCAAAGGTCCTTCTAGGATGACGAAACTCAGACACTTGAGAAGATCCCGATCATAGGAACAATAAATACACATCCTTCAGGTCTATGTTCGTTCTGAACAGGCCCTCTTGAACCAAAAGAAAATAGATACTACATTGAAGGTCAGAACCTGAGAAACTTGAGGTAAATATTAAACAAGAGCAACAAGAGAGTGGATGCCCCAAAATAAGGGGTATCCAAAAGTCTAGGCTAGACAAGCACAACTGTATGTAATAAAGACTCAAGAGATATCAGTGTCAAAATCTAAAACATGCTTTAATAATCCATACATATAACAATCATCCCAAAATTTAAATTGTAAAAGTCATTTGGCCGAGAAAAGACTTCTGGTGCACCAGGGAAAACAGATAGGTATATATTTAACCAAAATTACTGAATGTTGTAATCCAAAGGGGATATCAATCCTTATCATGTATGTCCAAAAGTGCCGCTCAGCCAAACTAGCCGGACCAATACCCACGACCCAGGAACATTGCCAAGTCACTTAAAAGCATACCTGAGGAGCCGTGCGTTATAAGATGTTCACAGGTGCATAAACCGTCGTTTCCTCCTTTTTACAACAAATGGTTAAGAATACTACCTGTATCAACATCTTTTTCCTCTTTTTTTTAACTTGAGGTAAATAACTAGATCCAGTTGCCAGACTGGGACTGGAACTATCACTCCCAGAGAGAAATGTCAGAAGGAGAAATCTGCCCTAGGGAGGGAAACTTAGATTGGACTCCAAGACATGACTGACACTGCATAAAGAGGAAAAAGGAAAACTTTCCTTTAGTCTTACTCTCTTGACGTGTGGTAGAAAAAAACCTTTTTTCACCCATAAAGTGAAGTCCAAACAAGGTCTCATCCTTGAAAAGGAAACGCTAGAAGTGTGGATTTGGAGGAAACCTAAAATATTGAAACTGGCACTGCAGAACTATAAGCCTAGACCATACCACTAAGTTACAGGAAGGCTTCTCAGCTGACCAAAATGTCAGCCACAATGCCCGGCGGGCTAGCACAGCAAGTCTAATAAGACAAGGCATAGCTCTAAATGAACAATAAAACCTCCAGCTTCTTATCCATGTATCCTTAAGAGAGCAGCTACCCACATAGGGATCAAAGTTCTCTGAGCCATAGTAGAAAAGCTCCCTTCTGCTCACGGCACTGTGCATTATAATGGAGTCAGTGACAGGAAAATCCCTTAAAGGACGGGAGACAGGGAGAAAGGTGTCCCTAGCTTCTCCTATTCCTGTGAAAATATTCAAGGCATGTCTGGAAACACTTCCTCATGGGAAGGAACATCATTGAAATGATACAGCTCACAAAACTTTCAAAGGTTGACAACGACAAGGGAATCAATGTCGTCCAAGTAGCCAAAACCTCCTTTATTAATACACGAGGCGATCAAGCATACATCTGAAGGATACGACTTCAGCATCAGATGAAGTAGTTAAACTGTCCAAATCTGAGATTTCACCCTCAGAAAACTACCAGCGAAAACTCCTCACCAACTCAGAAGAGCCATTTGCGTAGTAGAATATGGAGCAGAAACCTTACAATCCGAAATATAACAAACCCTCTTGCATATTTCCTGAAGGTAAGGAAAAAACAGACAAAGCCGCAGATATCGCAGAGGATAACTGAGCTGCAAAATCTGGAAGCAAACATACTCCTCCTGGAGATTTAGAGGAACCGCAGGGCACTGCATGTGACACCAAAAAGGCTTGGGACATAAAAGGGGAGAGCTGTGGCATTGCCTAAACAGCATCATCCCGGGTGACATAAGGCTCAGATTGATTTGTACCATCAATAGTTTAACTGACAAGGTAGTAAAAAAACATTGACATCATAAACTGTCTAACCTTCTTCTTAGAGGAAAAAAACTCCAAAAAAGAATAACTTGATTTCTATAAAATCTTATATTTTATAATATTCTATAATATTTAAAATATAATATATAAAATAAAAGGAACATTTATAATATATATATTAAAAGGAACAGATGATAGTATAAAGCAATATGTTCTTCATCCTATCAGCAGAGCACTGTTCAGAAAAAAAAGTCCCTTATATAAGAACATAGGTGCCTGCATTTTCTTTTAACTAGAACCTTTATTTGTCAAAATAAAACGTTTTAACAAATCAGCATACTGCAAACACCTCTCAATGCCGCCAAGGCAAAGAGAAGAAAAAAAAACCACATATGTCTATATCACAGAAAAAAACTAGAAAGTGATATATACGACATCCGTATGCTTAATTCTACAAGGCAGACCAAGCATAAACAACTCTGTTCCGTTCCCATGCCGGAGAAAGAGGCGGAGTTAAGTACATACTCAGCCACCTCTGAAAAAACATAATTTATGCTTACCTGATAAATTTATTTCTCTTGTGGTGTATCCAGTCCACGGATCATCCATTACTTGTGGGATATTCTCATTCCCAACAGGAAGTTGCAAGAGGACACCCACAGCAGAGCTGTCTATATAGCTCCTCCCCTCACTGCCATATCCAGTCATTCGACCGAAAACAAGCAGAGAAAGGAGAAACCACAGGGTGCAGTGGTGACTGTAGTTTAAACTTAAAAAATACCTGCCTTAAAATGACAGGGCGGGCCGTGGACTGGATACACCACAAGAGAAATAAATTTATCAGGTAAGCATAAATTATGTTTTCTCTTGTAAGGTGTATCCAGTCCACGGATCATCCATTACTTGTGGGATACCAATACCAAAGCTAAAGTACACGGATGAAGGGAGGGACAAGGCAGGTACTTAAACGGAAGGTACCACTGCCTGTAAAACCTTTCTCCCAAAAATAGCCTCCGAAGAAGCAAAAGTATAAAATTTGTAGAATTTTGAAAAAGTATGAAGCGAAGACCAAGTCGCCGCCTTGCAAATCTGTTCAACAGAAGCCTCATTTTTAAAGGCCCATGTGGAAGCCACAGCTCTAGTAGAATGAGCTGTAATCCTTTCTGGAGGCTGCTGGCCAGCAGTCTCATAGGCTAAGCGGATTATGCTTCTTAGCCAAAAAGAAAGAGAGGTTGCCGAAGCCTTTTGACCTCTCCTCTGTCCAGAGTAGACAACAAACAAAGCAGATGTTTGACGAAAATCTTTAGTAGCTTGTAAGTAAAACTTTAAAGCACGAACCACGTCCAGATTGTGTAATAGACGCTCCTTCTTTGAAGAAGGATTAGGACACAAAGACAGAACAACAATCTCTTGATTGATATTCTTATTAGATACCACCTTAGGTAAAAACCCAGGTTTGGTACGCAGAACTACCTTCTCTGCATGGAAGATCAGATAAGGAGAATCACATTGTAAGGCAGATAACTCAGAAACTCTACGAGCCGAGGAAATAGCTACCAAAAAAAGAACTTTCCAAGATAAAAGTTTGATATCTATGGAATGGAGAGGTTCAAACGGAACCCCCTGAAGAACTTTAAGAACCAAATTTAAGCTCCAAGGTGGAGCAACAGGTTTAAACACAGGCTTGATTCTAACTAAAGCCTGACAAAATGCCTGAACGTCTGGGACATCCGCCAGACGCTTGTGCAAAAGAATAGATAGCGCAGAAATCTGTCCCTTTAAGGAACTAGCTGACAATCCTTTCTCCAATTATTCTTGGAGAAAAGATAATATCCTGGGAATCCTGACCTTACTCCATGAGTAGCCCTTAGATTCACCCAATAAAGATATTTACGCCATATTTTATGATAGATTTCCTGGTGACAGGCTTCCGTGCCTGAATTAAGGTATCAATGACTGACTCGGAGAAACCACGCTTTGATAAAATCAAGCGTTCAATCTCCAGGCAGTCAGCCTCAGAGAAATTAGATTTGGATGGTTGAAAGGACCTTGAAGTAGAAGGTCCTGTCTCAGCGGCAGAGTCCATGGTGGAAAGGATAACATGTCCACCAGATCTGCATACCAAGTCCTGCATGGCCACACAGGCGCTATCAAGATCACTGATGCTCTCTCCTGCTTGATTTTGGCAATCAGACGAGGGAGCAGAGGAAACGGTGGAAACACATAAGCCAGGTTGAAGGACCAAGGCGCTGCTAGAGCATCTATCAGCGTTGCCTTGGGGTCCCTGGACCTGGATCCGTAACAAGGAAGCTTGGCGTTCTGGCGAGACGCCATGAGATCCAGTTCTGGTTCGCCCCAACGAAGAACCAATTGTACAAACACCTCCGGATGGAGTTCTTAATCCCCAGGATGAAAAGTCTGTCTCCCAGTTCTCTACACCTGGGATATGGATAGCTGATAGGTGGCAAGAGTGAATCTCTGCCCAGCGAATTATCTTTGAGACTTCTAACATCGCTAGGGAACTCCTTGTTCCCCCTTGATGGTTGATGTAAGCCACAGTCGTGATGTTGTCCGACTGAAATCTGATGTACCTCAGAGTTGCCAACTGAGGCCAAGCCTGAAGAGCATTGAATATCGCTCTTAGTTCCAGAATGTTTATTGGAAGGAGCGACTCCTCCTGAGTCCACGATCCCTGAGCCTTCAGGGAGTTCCAGACTGCACCCCAACCTAGAAGGCTGGCATCTGTCGTTACAATTGTCCAATCTGGCCTGCGAAAGGTCATACCTTTGGACAGATGGACCCGAGATAGCCACCAGAGAAGAGAATCCCTGGTCTCTTGGTGCAGATTCAGTAAAGGGGACAAATCTGTGTAATCCCCATTCCACTGACTGAGCATGCAGAGTTGCAGCGGTCTGAGATGTAGGCGTGCAAATGGCACTATGTCCATTGCCGCTACCATTAAGCCGATTACTTCCATGCACTGAGCCACCGAAGGGCGAGGAATGGAATAAAGAACACGGCAGGAATTTGGAAGTTTTGATAACCTGGACTCCGTCAGGTAAATTTTCATTTCTACAGAATCTATCAGAGTCCCTAGGAAGGAAACTCTTGTGAGGGGGGATAGAGAACTCTTTTTCTCGTTCACCTTCCACCCATGCGACCTCAGAAATGCCAACACTATGTCCGTATGAGACTTGGCAATTTGGAAGTTTGACGCCTGAATCAGGATGTCGTCTAAATAAGGGGCCACTGCTATGCCCCGTGGCCTTAGGACCGCCAGAAGCGACCCCAGAACCTTCGTAAAAATTCTTTGGGCTGTAGCTAACCCAAAGGGAAGAGCTACAAACTGGTAGTGCCTGTCTAGGAAGGCAAACCTGAGAAACCGATGATGATCTTTGTGTATCGGAATGTGCAGATAAGCATCCTTTAAATCCACTGTAGTCATGTATTGACCCTCCTGGATCATAGATAGGATGGTACGAATAGTCTTCATCTTGAATGATGGAACTCTGAGGAATTTGTTTAAGATCTTTAGATCCAAAATTGGTCTGAAGGTTCGCTCTTTTTTGGGAACCACAACCAGATTTGAGTAAAATCCCTGTCCCTGTTCCTCCTTTGGGACTGGATGGATAACTCCCATAACTAGGAGGTCTTGTACACAGTGTAAGAATGCCTCTCTCTTTATCTGGTTTGCAGATAATTGTGAAAGGTGAAATCTCCCTTTTTGGGGGGGGGGGGGAAGCCTTGAAGTCCAGAAGATATTCCTGGGATATAATTTCCAACGCCCAGGGATCCTGGACATCTCTTGCCCACGCCTGGGCGAAGAGCGAAAGTCTGCCCCCTACTACATCCGTTACCGGATAAGGGGCCATTCCTTCATGCTGTCTTAGAGGCAGCAGCAGGCTTTTTGGCCTGCTTACCCTTGTTCCAGGTCTGGTTAGGTCTCCAGACCGTCTTGGACTGAGCAAAAGTTCCCTCTTGTTTTGCATTAGAGGAAGTTGATGCCGCACTTGCCTTGATGTTTCGAAAGGCACGAAAACTAGACTGTTTGGCCCTTGGTTTGGACCTATCCTGAGGAAGGGCATGACCTTTTCCTCCAGTGATATCAGCAATAATCTCCTTCAAACCAGGCCCGAATAGGGTCTGCCCCTTGAAGGGAATGTTAAGCAGCTTCGATTTTGAAGTAACGTCAGCTGACCATGATTTAAGCCATAGCGCTCTGCGAGCCTGGATAGCAAAACCAGAATTCTTAGCCGTTAGTTTAGTCAAATGAACAATGGCATCAGAAACAAAAGAATTGGCTAGCTTAAGTGCTCTAAGCTTGTCAAGTATTTCATCCAATGGAGTCGCTACCTGTAAAGCCTCTTCCAGAGACTCAAACCAGAACGCCGCAGCAGCAGTGACAGGCGCAATGCATGCAAGGGGCTGTAGGATAAAAACTTGTTGAATAAACATTTTAAGGTAACCCTCTAACTTTTTATCCATTGGATCTAAGAAAGCACAACTGTCCTCGACAGGGATAGTAGTACGCTTTGCTAGAGTAGAAACTGCTCCCTCCATCTTAGGAACTGTCTGCCATAAGTCCCGTGTGGTGGCGTCTATTGGAAACATTTTTCTAAAAACAGGAGGGGGAGAGAACGGCACACCTGGTCTATCCCATTCCTTAGTAATAATTTCTGTAAACCTTTTAGGTATTGGAAAAACATCAGTACACACCGGCACTGCATAGTATTTATCCAGTCTACACAATTTCTCTGGCACTGCAATTGTATCACAGTCATTCAGAGCAGCTAAAACCTCCCTGAGTAACACGCGGAGGTGTTCAAGCTTAAATTTAAATGTAGAAATATCAGAATCAGGTTGCATCATCTTCCCTGAGTCAGAAATATCACCCACAGAAAGAAGCTCTCCTTCTTCAGCTTCTGCATATTGTGAGGCAGTATTAGACATAGTTCTTAAAGCGTCAGTATGCTCTGTATTTCGTCCAACTCCAGAGCTATCTCGCTTTCCTCTAAATACAGGTAGTCTGGCTAATACCGCTGACAGTGTATTATCCATGACTGCCGCCATGTCTTGTAAAGTAAACGCTATGGGCGCCCTGGATGTACTTGGCGCCATTTGAGCGTGAGTCCCTTGAGCGTGAGTCAAAGGATCTGACACGTGGGGAGAGATAGTCGGCATAACTTCCCCCTTGTCAGATTCCTCTGGTGATAAATTTTTTAAAGACAGAATATGATCTTTATTGCTTAAAGTGAAATCAGTACATTTGGTACACATTCTAAGAGGGGGTTCCACCATGGCTTTGAAACATAATGAACAAGGAGTTTCCTCTATGTCAGACATGTTTATACAGACTAGCAATGAGACTAGCAAGCTTGGAAAACACTTTAAATCAAGTTAACAAGCAAATATAAAAAACGGTACTGTGCCTTTAAGAGAAACAAATTTTGTCAGAATTTGAAAAACAGTGAAAAAAGGCAGTAAATCAAACAACATTTTTACAGTGTGTATAATAATCTAACAGAGCATTGCACCCACTTGCAAATGGATGATTAACCCCTTATGTTCAAAAACCAGATCAAAAAAACAATAGACGTTTTTTTTTTAACAGTCACACCAAACTGCCACAGCCTTGCTGTGGGCCTACCTTCCCCAACAAACGATTTTGGAAGCCTAAGAGCCCTTTAGAGATGTCCTGTAGCATTCAGGGAACTCCTGGATGTCTCAGTCTGTAATAGTTAATGCACAAAAAAGCACTAAACTAGGCCCCTCCCACTCATAGTAACACAGTGGAAAGCCTCAGGAAACTGTTTCTAGGCAAATTTAAGCCAGCCATGTGGGAAAAAAACTAGGCCCCAATAAAGTTTTATCACCAAGGTATATATAAAAACGTTTAAACATGCCAGCAAACGTTTTATATTGTAAATATAAAAGAGTATTACCTCAGAAAGTAAGCATGATACCAGTCGCTATTAAATCACTGTATTCAGGCTTACCTTACATAAATTTGGTATCAGCAGCATTTTCTAGCCTTCACATCTTCTAGAAAAATATTAACTGCTCATTCCCTTATAGCAGGATAACCTGCACGCCATTCCCCCGCTGAAGTTATCTCTCTCTTCAGACATGTGTGAGAACAGCAATGGATCTTAGTTACAACCTGCTAAGATCATAGAAATCCCAGGCAGATTCTTCTTTTTTCCTGCCTGGAACAAAATAGCACAACTCCGGTACTATTTAAAAATAATAAACTCTTGATTGAAGCAAAATAACAGCTACATTTCACCACTTATCTCTTACTACCTCCATGCTTGTTGAGAGTTGCAAGAGAATGACTGGATATGGCAGTGAGGTCTGCTGTGGGTGTCCTCTTGCAACTTCCTGTTGGGAATGAGAATATCCCACAAGTAATGGATGATCCGTGGACTGGATACACCTTACAAGAGAAATGAGTTCAATTACGTGTCATAGCTTCTATGTTAAGACTATAGAGTCTGCGGTTTTTAATTTGTGCGAGTAAAAGTTTTAGGTTATGTACCGTGGTTTTGTTATTTTCCACGGATTAAGATTTACAGTTAAACTTTCACACACTATCAGGTTTTAATATTTATCCAGTATTTGACACTGAAAGATAGATAAAGTTTGATAGACAGTGTTGGTAGATATATTCCTTCTGTAATATAAATGCTCAATGTTAAGCTGAGAAGTACTTAATAATGATTTTTAGTTTGGTCTGTCGTGACAAGCTTAGATTCTGGTGATTTGGCAGACACCATTTGAATTAAGACACACTGATTGTTCATATAGCATAGTATTTAAGTATAGTATGAGCTGTTATGCGTGTTCTCAACATAAAGATTTTAATTCTGTAGGTCTTTTTGAGATATGACACATGAATTAAGATTCACTATCCTATTTGTGTATCTTTATAATAATTGCCGTTCGCTGACTGTTTATAACATCAGATAAGTGCTTTTGCTACACTATGAAATTTTGGTATTGCGATCTTGTAATGTATCACAGATGAATTCATAACCAATATAAGAATACATTTATTTGAGTGCCCTTGTATATATCTAGCCTCTGGTTAACCCCTTTGTATAAGGGCGTGAGATAGACCAGACTCTAAATTGGACTGTCGGGTAATACCTGATGGCTGTGTGATAATGATTTAGGGACTTAGGGAAATGGTGAGGAGTCTTAGCGAGCTCCTGTATTTTAGCTGGCTTGTAATATAACAATATCGGCTGTTTCCTAAACATTTGACCACCGCTTGGGAGCTACATTGCCCCACCGGTTATTAAATTCAAAAAGGAAAGCGCCAAATCATTATCACACAGCCATCAGGTATTACCTGACAGTCCAATTTAGAGTCTGGTCTATCTCACGCCCTTATACAAAGGGGTTAACCAGAGGCTAGATTTATACAAGGGCACTCAAATAAATGTATTCTTATATTGGTTATAAATTCATCTGTGATACATTACAAGATCGCAATACCAAAATTTCATAGTGTACCAAAAGCACTTATCTGATGTTATAAACAGTCAGAGAACGGCTATTATAAAGATACACAAATAGGATAGTGAATCTTAATTCATGTGTCATATCTCAAAAAGACCTACAGAATTAAAATCTTTATGTTGAGAACACGCATAACAGCTCATACTATACTTAACCCTTTAAGGACACAGCTTTCAGTTTGCTCAATTGTTTTATGACGGAAAAATTCCGTCATATGTCCTTAAGAGGTTAAATACTATGCTATATGAACAATCAGTGTGTCTTAATTCAAATGGTGTCTGCCAAATCACCAGAATCTAAGCTTGTCACGACAGACTAAACTAAAAATCATTATTAAGTACTTCTCAGCTCAACATTGAGCATTTATATTACAGAAGGAATATATCTACAAACACTGTCTATCAAACTTTATCTATCTTTCAGTGTCAAATACTGGATAAATATTAAAACCTGATAGTGTGTGAAAGTTTAACTGTAAATCTTAATCCGTGGAAAATAACAAAACCACGGTACATAACCTAAAACTTTTACTCGCACAAATTAAAAACCGCAGACTCTATAGTCTTAACATAGAAGCTATGACACGTAATTGAACTCATTTTTACACAAGCATAATTTAATTTGTTACATTGTAATAAGATGATTTGTAACACATATATCTGCACAAATTAAAAACAATACTTTGTATCGATATCACAGGGGCTATGATATACAGCCGAATCTCTATCCACATAAGCACAGAATTACCATTATTTATTAATAAATTTTATTATATGCAGTATAAGGAGATATCATCACAGGGATCCAGAATAACAGACATACTAAGTACGTGCTGATTTTAAGATACAGGTTGTTAATTATAACAAACATTAGCCTTATCTACCCACAACTAATAAACACTTCTATATTTTTCCAACTGTGTAATTCAATACTGGGAGAGTGAGTCCTAGGTTGTATAGATATCTTTAAAATACCAAACACAATTATAGTGTTTTTATACTATATTATACCTAAGGTACTAGAACCCAGTGCGAATTAATACATCAATTTTGATGTTGCAGACTATCTTTCTAACTACATTACTTTTATGACCAAATTTCAACTAGTCATAACTGACAATTGAGTTATATGGTTATTAATCCGTTGATACTATTTAACCCTTGAGTAGATTATAAGGGCTTTGACATCCCTGTTCATCTCTAATGCACACTTTACCTATTAATCTGTGATTATGGTCTTTCTACACACTAATAATTTACCAGTACCTACGTCTAATATTAATAACCTCTGGAGAATTACATTGGTATTATCATCTAAATTCCAGCCTTTACGGTGTAAATTTCCAACCTGTGACCCCTGTATCGGTTCTATTAGCCTGATACCCCTTTTTTCACTCACAATATAGCTCCAATTACTGTTAGTGTTTTTAACTATTTGTTGTTTTCCGCTATTTTAGCACTGTGTGACAAATAAACGTTAAGTTTTAATTTTAGTTAGGTTTTTGTATATTTAGAGACAGGTGCTATTCCTGAATTTATTGATCTGCCATATTGATCTTTCCTGCTCATTTCATTCTACTTATTTAGCTCTTGAGTGCTATAAGTGTACTCTTTCTAGTGGTTATTTGTTTAACCACGTCCAGTTTTCCTAGTTGATATATAGTACACAGCACCGCAGACTCTAGTATTACACACTAATACATCTGGAACATATTCCAGAATTTGTTATATTAAGAGATCTAGAGCTTATCCTTAAATCCAAAAGTAGTGCCATTGGTTTTTCATTCTCTTTTAAATTAATACGAACTAAAGCCTGTACAAAACAGTGAATATCAGGAAGTATAGCAATCTTTCTGTGAAATAAAACAGAAAGAGTGGAGATTTGTCCTTTCAAGGAACTTGCAGACAAACCCTTATCCAAACCATCCTGAAGGAACTGTAGAATTCTAGGAATTCTAAAAGAATGCCAGGAGAATTTATGAGAAGAACACCATGAAATGTAAGTCTTCCAAACTCTATAATAAATCTTTCTAGAGACAGATTTACGAGCTTGTAACATAGTATTAATCACTGAGTCAGAGAAACCTCTATGACTTGGAACTAAGCGTTCAATTTCCACACCTTCAAATTTAATGATTTGAGATCCTGATGGAAAAACAGACCTTGAGATAGTAGGTCCGGCTGTAACGGAAGTGGCCAAGGCGGGCAACTGGACATCCGTACCAGATCCGCATACCAAAACCTGTGTGGCCATGCTGGAGCCACCAGCAACACAAAAGACTGTTCCATGATGATTTTGGAGATCACTCTTGGAAGGAGAACTAGAGGCAGGAAGACGTAAGCAGGATGATAACACCAAGGAAGTGTCAGTGCATCCACTGCTTCCGCCTGAACATCCCTGGACCTGGACAGGTATCTGGGAAGTTTCTTGTTTAGATGAGAGGCCATGAGATCTATCTCTGGAAGACCCCACATCTGAACAATCTGAGAAAACACATCTGGATGGAGAGACCACTCCCCTGGATGAAAAGTCTGGCGGCTGAGATAATCCGCCTCCCAATTGTCTACACCTGGGATATGTACCGCAGAGATTAGACAGGAGCTGGATTCCGCCCAAGCAAGTATCCGAGATACTTCTTTCATAGCTTGGGGACTGAGTCCCACCCTGATGATTGACATAAGCCACAGTTGTGATATTGTCTTTCTGAAAACAAATGAACGGTTCTCTCTTTAGCAGAGGCCAAAACTGAAGAGCCCTGAGAATTGCACGGAGTTCTAAAATATTTATTGGTAATCTCGCCTCTTGAGATTTCCAAACCCCTTGTGCTGTCAGAGATCCCCAAACAGCTCCCCAACCTGAAAGACTCGCATCTGTTGAGATCACAGTCCAGATTGGCCGAAAAAAAAGAAGCTCCTTGAACCAAACGATGGTGATCTATCCACCATGTCAGAGAGTGTCGTACATTGGGATTCAAGGATATTTATTGTGATATCTTTGTATAATCCCTGCACCACTGATTCAGCATGGAAAGCTGTAGAGGTCTCATGTGAAAACGAGCAAAGGGGATTGCGTCCGATGCTGCAGTCATGAGACCTAAAACTTCCATGCAGATAGCCACTGAAGGGAATGACTGAGACTGAAGGTGCCGGCATGCTGCGACCAATTTTAAACGTCTCTTGTCTGTTAGAGACAGAGTCATGGACACTGAATCTATCTGGAAACCTAAAAAGGTGACCCTTGTCTGAGGAATCAAGAAACTTTTTGGTAAATTGATCCTCCAACCATGTTTCCGAAGAAACAACACTAGTTGATTCGTGTGAGATTCTGCAGTATGTAAAGACTGAGCTAGTACCAAGATATCGTCCAAATAAGGAAACACCGCAATACCCTGTTCTCTGATTACAGATAGTAGGGCACCCAGAACCTTTGAAAAGATTCTTGGAGCTGTTGCTAGGCCAAATGGAAGAGCAACAAATTGGTAATGCTTGTCTAGAAAAGAGAAACTGATAGCGTTCTGGATGAATCGGAATATGAAGGTATGCATCCTGCAAGTCTATTGTGGACATATAATGTCCTTGCTGAACAAAAGGCAGAATAGTCCTTATAGTCACCATCTTGAAAGTTGATACTCTTACATAACGATTCAAAATTTTCAGATCCAGAACTGGTCTGAACAAATTTTCTCTTTCTTTGGTACAATGAATAGGTTTGAATAAAACCCCAAACCTTGTTCCTGAGGAGGAACTGGCATGATTACCCCTGAAGACTCCAGGTCTGAAACACACTTCAGAAAAGCCTGAGCTTTAACTGGATTTACAGGGATGAGTGAGAGAAAAAATCCTCTCATAGGAGGTCTTACTTTGAATCCTATTCGATACAATGCTCTGAATCCAATGATTTTGGACAGATTTTATCCAAACATCCTTGAAAAACCTTAATCTGTCCCCTACCAGCTGAGCTGGAATGAGGGCTGCACCTTCATGCGGACTTAGGGGCAGACTTTGGTTTCCTAAATGGCTTGGTTTATTCCAATTTGAGGAAGGCTTCCAACTGGAAGCAGATTCCTTGGGAGGAGGATTGAGTTTTTGTTCCTTATTCTGACGAAAGGAACGAAAACGGTTAGAAGCCTTAGATTTCCCCTTAGGTTTTTTATCCTGAGGCAAAAAAACTCCTTTTCCTCCAGTGATAGTTGAAATAATAGAATCCAACTGAGAACCAAATAAATTATTACCTTGGAAAGAAAGAGATAGTAATCTAGATTTAGATGTCATATCAGCATTCCAAGATTTAAGCCACAAAGCTCTTTTAGCTAATACAGCTAAAGACATGGATCTAACATCAATTTTGATAATATAAAAAATGGCATCACAAAGAAAATTATTAGCATGTTGCAGTAAGCGAGTAATGCTAGATATGTCAGGATCCAATTCTCGTTGCGCTAAATTCTCCAACCAAAAAGTTGAGGCAGCCGCAACATCAGCTAAAGAAATAGCAGGTCTGAGAAGATGACCTGAATATAAATAGGCCTTCCTTAGACAGGATTCAAGATTCCTATCTAAAGGATCCTTAAAGGAAGTACTATCTTCCATAGGAATAGTGGTACGTTTAGCAAGAGTAGAAATAGCCCCATCAACTTTGGGGATCTTTTCCCAAAACTCTATAGATTTTGCTGGTAAAGGATATAATTTTTTAAACCTTGAAGAAGGAATAAAAGAAGTACCTGGCTTATTCCATTCCCTAGAAATCATATCAGAAATAGCCTCAGGAATAGGAAAACCAGGACTGGTTACCTCAATATCCAAAGTAATTAACACTTCTTTTAATAAAGAATGCATATACTCTATTTTAAATAAATAAGTAGATTTGTCAGTGTCAATGTCTGAGGAAGGATCTTCTGAATCAGATAGATCCTCATCAGAAGAGGATAAATTATTATGTTGCTGATCATTTGAAATTTCATCAGCTAAATGAGAAGTTTTAAAAGACCTTTTACGTTTATTAGAAGGTGGAAATGCAGACAAAGCCTTCAGAATAGAATCAGAAACAAATTCTTTAAAATTTACAGGTATATCATGTACATTAGAAGTTGAAGGAACTGCAACTGGCAATGTACTATTACTGATGGAAACACTATCTGCATGTAAAAGTTTATCATGACAACTATTACAAATGACATTTGGTGGAATAATTTCTACACTATTACAACAAATGCACTTAGCTTTGGTAGAACCGATGTCAGGCAGCAATGTTCCAGCAGAAACTTCTGAGGCAGGATCAGATTGGGACATCTTGCTCAATGTAAGAGAAAAAACAACATATAAAGCAAAATTATCTATTTCCTTATATGACAGTTTCAGGAATGGGAAAAAATGCAAAAGCATAAGCCTCTGATAGAGAAAAAAGCAAGAGGCAAACATCAATGGGGTATTGAAATAATGAAAAAAATTTGGCGCCAAGTATGACGCACAACGTAACAAACTTTTTTGGCGCCAAAAATAACCGGAAATACATGAACCTGACTCATGGCAAATATAAGTACAATACATATATTTAGAACTTTATATAAATGCATAAAGTGCCAAACCATAGCTGAGGTGTCTTAAGAAATAAAAAACATACTTACCAAAAGACACCCATCCACATATAGCAGATAGCCAAACCAGTACTAAAACAGTTATTAGTAGAGGTAATGGTAAATTGAGAGTATATAGTCGATCTGAAAAGGGAGGTAGGAGATGAATCTCTACGACCGATAACAGAGAACCTATGAAATAGGGAAATCATCGTATTCAAATAAGTGATACTCCCTTCACGTCCCTCTGACTTTCGCTGTACTCTGAGAGGAATCGGGCTTCAACAATGCTGAGAAGCGCATATCAACGTAGAAATCTTAGCACAAACTTACTTCACCACCTCCATAGGAGGCAAAGTTTGTAAAACTGAATTGTGGGTGTAGTGAGGGGTGTATTTATAGGCATTTTGAGGTTTGGGAAACTTTGCCCCTCCTGGTAGGATTGTATATCCCATATGTCACTAGTTCATGGACTCTTGCCAATTACATGAAAGAAAGGGCCTTTAATAATCCCATTGCAATTTTGACATCCTAGACAGGGGAAGCAACCTAAACTTCTCTCACCAATAAAACTCTGACTCAATACTTTCTTGGGGCCTACATCCGCCTTAATTAGTGTATCCTTCAAGTTCTTACCCCTCCTAAAAGCAGCCATAGGAGGATTTTTTAACTCCTCCACATCCGGATTTGTAACACCCAATATATGCCAATGTCTGCGTAAGATTTTTTGTACATGATCACTCCAAGGGGAGTACTCATTTACAAAAATCATCCTAGGGGTTTTCACCACTTTAGCCTTCTCTCTCAACAATGCAGCCCTAGGGATTTCTAATATAGCTTGAATTTCTCTTAATAAGATCAACTGGATATCCCCTCTGTATGAAATGTTCGCCCATCTCAGAGAGTCTCTCCTTAATCACATTCTCATCTGAGACAATCCGTCTCACTCTCATGAGTTGACTCTTGGGCAAACTCCTCACCAGAGCTGGAGGATGTGCACTAGAGAAATGCAACAAATTGTTGCAGTCCATATCTTTTTTGTACAGGTCCACAGCCAACACATTACCCTGCTTATATATTGTAGTGTCAAGAAAATCTATCCTTTCTTCACTTACATTCAATTTAAATTTTATATGTTGTGTGGCAATGTTAAGATCCTTGACAAAATCCTCCAGGGTTTGCCTATGAGACATTGTCCTAAAACATTTACATCATAAATGTCCACTAGGTGGAGCTATAAGTATATTTGGTATATATTTAAGAAAATTATTGGATCAAGTTAAGTTAGGAGGTTAGGCAACCACTAGGTGGAGCTGAGTATTCACTAAAGATTGAATTAGGGAAGGAAGGGGTTAACCCCTGGTGTAGTAATGTGGGTGTGGCTACAAGCCTTTATAAGGCTAATTTTATTTGTTTGTAAAATAGACACGATTAAGGATATTATTCCAAAACGTTGTCATTTTTAGTGTGATGGCTTAAATAAAGATTGTTTTACTTTATTAATGGTGGTGTTGCTATCCTCTTTTTCTTGGATTTACAATTATAGAAGACTAAGGTGCTAGTCTTGGACAGCTTGCACACCTGCACATTTGCAACCCTGTATTAGGGATTACCCTGGTGCTGGAACACCTTGAACTGTTATTATTACTGCATGCATAGTAAGAGTTGGTGGTAGGGAACTCGTCTTGTGAGAAATAGAATCCCCAGAGGCGGATGGCTCAGTGGGCACCCGATCCTGAGAAGCAGAGCACTCTAACACGGCATTCGGAACATAACTGATGGGCATGTATCACCCAGGCCAATTCATAATCTTTGCAGGAAGTAGAGTCTGAATCAGAGACATCTGTCTCCAAGAATCCTCCATAACTGGGAGACTGAAACTTCCAGAGAACCAGACACCAGCGGACCAGGATTTCTCTGTCGCCACACAGTCAGGAAAGCGGAAATGGAATCACAAGGTAAACTGTGAAATCCATGCAAAAGTGTAACCGACCGAAAAGGCCGCGTCACTAGACATAGACCGTTATGTTCCAAAATAGCCATGAGCCAAAGCAACACTACAGAGTAGCAGACAGAATCACATAAACATGATTATAAAACCCCCTGTTCAATAATCCACCTCAGGAGATATTAACCCTCAATTCCTAGATACAAAAAGGAGCCTCACTGAGACCCTATGTTAAAGTTATCCCCGAAAGGTTGTAACCCCTCTTGGATAAACAGTTGAAAATACAATACATCCATGATGAAAGTAAAATGAAACAATCTTACCGGAATCTACGCCGTGGAACAGGAACACGGCCCTTCAAGTGTGACAGATAGTAGCGTTGCTTCTGCCATGGACTTGAGAGAAAAAAAAGCAGGCAGCGAATCTCGTCATCGTTGATTGCTTGTGGAGCTGTCAATGTGAGTCGGAATAGTTTCGCAGAAAGACTCTCCCTGCATCTCCGAACTCTAACTTTCACCCATGCTCTCACTGAGAGGTTGACAGAACTACTTAAAACTCCAGTCCCATGTCCAAGAGTACTACCTTCCATAAGAGACTGTCGAAAACTTTTAACACTTCTCTGCCAAACTCCTGGGACGAAAGGCAAAGAATGACTGGGGGATGAGGGAAGTGGGAGGAGTATTTAAGCCTTTGGCTGGGGTGTCTTTGTCTCCTCCTGGTGGCCAGGATCTGAATTTCCCAAAAGTAATGAATGCAGCTGTGGACTCTTTCCATTTATAAAAGAAAAATAAAAAAAAAATTAGAGCTAAATTATAAGAAAAATAGAGGGAGTAAATAAAAATATATGGCAGTCTTTTCTTACTGTACATAATTAAACATGTTATTTTACAATCTCAAGGTGTTTTAGGTTCCTTTAACTTGTAGGTGTATTTAAATATGTCTTTATCACTGCATTTCAAATATCCCAATATTGTACCAATGGAAGTTATGAATATATTGCATTAGGTCTTCACTTTAATGTTATCTGTTAGAGTTTATAAAAGGGATATAAATCCAAATTTTTATTTCATGATTCAGATAGTGCATACCATTTTTAACAACTTTCCAATTTACTTCTATTATCAAAATTACTTGTATCCTTTGTTGAAGGAGAAGCAATATAGGGAGCTAGCTGAACACATCTGGTGAGCCAATGACAAGAGGCTTATATGTGCAGTCACCAATCAGCAGCTAGCTCTCAGCAGTGCATGGCTGCTCCTGAGCCTACCTAGGTATGCTTTTCAACAAATGATACTAAGAAAACAAAGCACATTTGATCATATACATTCTGATACATGCACATTTAATTTTGATTTTACTGTTTGTTTAATTAAGTTGTTAGGTACTTTTGAGTTTATGATAATATAACTTATTGGGTTCTTGAATCTAGCGTTTTTCTTTGGGACTGAGCTCAGGTTTATCAATAAGCAGAAACCATGTTTCTTTTTTAAACACACTCCTCACAGTAAATCACACTAAAGCAGTACCCCAGCAAGGTACTAGGCCGCGACAAAGTCACACAATTTCTCTAGAGCCCAAAGGGCAACACTAAGGGAAATGAGAACGAGAATAGAGTCACCCGAAACCGAGTAGAAAGAAAGGCTTTCTACTCAGCAAATAAGGTAGCAATAAATTAGTATTTGAAAAGCTCTCCTTCAAATGTGACATCAGCAGATGCAAACACATTACACAGATAAAACTTAGTGTAAATAATGGTTGCTTTGTACAGTTGCGCATAGCCTCATGTTTACTTGCTCATGTAGGTAATCACTAGTGTAATGGAGTGTACAATAATGTTGAACGATAAAGTCTCTGTAATTGATTTCAGCACATGAACTATTGTTGCTTTATACATTTTCTCTCATCAAGTCCAAAATCGAAAAAACAGTGCAAGAAACTTTTAGCAGCTTAAACATATTTCAGGGCTATGACAATACTGTAGTTGTGCAGCTGAATTGCCTTCCTATTGTGAAACCAGGAAACATAAGATTTTAAGCAAGGGCTACCTTCTTTAGCAAATATGGAAGATTTAAGCACAACTTTCTGTCTGATTAACAATCAGAAATTATCACTGACATGAAAGACTGTTATTTAAATCCCTTTAAAGGCACATGATACTCAAATGTTCAAACACTTTAATGTAATGCAGCATAGCTGTAAAAATGGACTAGAAACACCTGAACAGCTCTATGTAAAAAAACAAAGATATTTTACCTCAAGATTTCCTCAGTAGACACATCCCATTTTAAAATGATTAAGCTATCAATCAGGATAATAGTCCTAGGACTTGCAATGAGCGTGCATCTGACATGTGTAGGCAACAGTCATGTTATTAACCTCCTCAGTTTAAGAAACTTTACTATGAAATCTTATGAGATCACAGTAAAGCACAGCGTGAAATCAGCACTGATGAAGTGGATCGGTTGTTTTTTTTTTTTTTCAACATTCAGCTGACAGTAGCTGAAGTATAACTGTTCACAGAGAACTCAATATTGTGAGCTTAAGAAATGTTGTGGTAAAACATCTTCTATATTTACTGATGTTCAGGTGATATTTTCTTGTCAGCTTTTTACAGTTAATGCTGTTTCACTTTTAAGTGATTTAACATATGGGTATTATTTCCCTTTACAAATCCTGTTAAATGACTCAAGAGTAAAATATAGATGTTAAATAAGTTTATTTGTAGTAAGATTTAAGCAAAAAAGGGTTAAATTAATTTGATTGGAGTAAAATAATTTGATGATCATTTACAGCACACATTCATTTAAATGAAGAAATCAAACACTCACGCTCTCTGACCCCTCCAACATCCTGCTGGTCTCTAATGGCTCTGGAGCACTGGGTACAGTTACTGGGAGGGGCGGCCGTACTCTGCCCAGGGTGCCAAGAGAGGCTGTCTTTACAGTCACTGCTGCAGGACCTTTTTATTTAAAAAAAAAAAAAAATTAAACATATTTTAATCATATTTTTGCAGTGCAAGGAAAACAAATCTGTGCCACAAACTAAAGCCATATTGGAGGGTAATGAACATTAATACTGTGGCAACAGATTGGCAACAAGCATGCACTTAATGTTAATTTCAGTATAAATACGCTTGTACAAAACTAAAAAAATATATAAGTTTAACTGTTGTTCTTTTACGCTCTTTGTTTTCTAAACCCCTAAAAAACATTTTGCGTAAACTCACATTGTTGTGCTAGGAGTGGGGAGCTAGGTAGTGCAGGATCATATGTTGACCCAGGGGCAGGAGCAGGTACAGCTGGCACAGCAAAACTCTTTAGAGGGTGTGACGGTCTGATATGTGCAGTAGGGACACTGGGGACCAAATCTTCATCTAGGGACCCTGGCAAGAAACTGCCACTAATGGGGTCCAGCTCCTCAGGGCCTGTTTGAGAGGATGACGATGCAGCGACTACAGTGTCACAGCTGGGAGTGTGACGCACTGACTCTGCAGAGAAAGAGGATTATAACAGTACTTAACTACTACAACAATGTGTTATATGATCAGACAGGTCGAAAAAGGTTTCAAGATAGACTTTATACCAGTAAAGAGATTTTTGGAAAGAAAAAAATATGATGCTCAAAAAGAGAATGTGGAGATGTGAAAAACATATGAGGAGACAAATGAGAGTATATGGACAGTATCAGAATGGCCCTGTGGAGCTAAGGTTAGACACACACAGGACTAAAACTCACTACCAGGCCATGGAGTACCTCTCTCACCTACAGCCTGCGATGGGGTGCCCAGCACGTGCAGCATGAACCCGGGCACCGAGCGAAAATGATGAGGGTTATCAAGGGAATGGATGGGATGGGCACTGACAACCGCTGAAACACAGAGACAGACTGTGGTGAGGAGAAAGTAGTGAACAGAGGGAAGAAAAACTTCAAGTGTAAAGCTGGGAAAATAGTAGGCATAACAGGAGACAGAGTATTAAAGATGAAGAAAGTGTAGCACGTGGGGAGGATATGAATTGCAGCTGCATGAGCAACAATAAGGTGAGAGTGAGCAACAAGGGAAGATGCTGCATAGAGTAGCATAGAAAAAGAAAATAGAGAGGAAAGATAACTGAGCTATTGGCTTGAACAGTGTAAAGAGAGAAGTGGGAATCAAATCTAGCAGTGATTACAACAGAAAGATATAGAGGGAATACGGAACAACTGAAATTACAAAGAAGAAAATGAATAGGAGCATAAAGCGGTAACCATAAGGACTTGAGAAGTGCAGAAGCAGAGATATTAAAAAAAAAAAAGTCTGTAAAGATGAGTATGAAAAGATTTTTATTTTACTAAAAAAAAGTGCAAAAAAGGAAGAAGTGAGAGTGCAGTGAAGACATAGGTAAACAATTCACATTTACAAATAAATCCATGTTTAACAATCTAATCAGATGATGGCTAAATGAGAGGCTCTGTACCAAATGCAGAGGCAGGTGTGCTGATAACCTGATATGGAAGAGATAAACAAGTGATTGGAAAGGGCATGAGCCAACTGCACACGTGTATTTTTAGATTCTGGCTACTCCAAACTCGTGTGAAAGACCCAGCAGTTATGGATGCCATATTATGTTCTGTCTTGAAAGAGTGGGAGAGAAATGAAGATAACTAAACTCAATGATGAAGAGCAGGTAGGAGAAAAGGATCAAGTAGTGAAACAAAAGAGAAGGGAAGAGGGATGGCATTAGTGAAGCTGATAGGAAAGATGTGTGGAAACAAAGCTATTTAAAGGGACAAGAAACCCCACATTTTTCCATTCGTGATTCAGAGAGAAATTGTTATTTTAAACAACTTTCCAATTGTCTCCTATTGTTTAATTTGCTTCTTTCTCTTGGTATCTTTAGTTGAAAAGGATACCTAGGTAGGCTCAGGAGCAGCAATGCAATACCGGGAGCTAGCTGGTGATTGGTTGCTGTACATATGTGTCTCTTTTCATTGGTTCGCCAGATGTGTTCAGTTATCTCCCAGTAGCGCACTGCCACTACTTCAACAAAGGATACCAAAGGAATAAAGCGAATCTGATAATAAAAGTAAAAAAGTTTGATATCACATGCTCTGTCCCTTTAAGTAGAGGAGAGAATGAGACAGAAGACAAGAGCACTGAACAAAAAGGTAAGAGTGGGAGTAAATAAACAAGGAGAAAAATGAGTAACCTGTGTGTAGGTGAAGGAAGAGGATGCACTGTGGAGCGAAGAACAGTGTGTGGAGTAGGTAAAGTAAGAGTGAAGACAGAACAATGCCGGAACAGTGCATAAGTAATACATGAAAGATTAATAGGCAGCAGAGAGAACAGGGCTAGAACAAAATGGCACAATGAGAAAAGAATGTGAGCAACAGATATAAAGATCAGAGTAAACAAAGAATTAGACACACTGAAGATCAACACATTACACAGATGGGAGATACATTTCAAAACATGACTCTGAAAAGTCCTCCCTCCTGCTGGGGATCTAGTAACGCATCCCTTTAAAAATAAAATCAAACTATAAATTAAAAAACACATTTTTATTTCTTTTAAAGCTCACGTTGTGGGGGTTGCGAGTCAAAAGGCATCATGATTTTTGGTCTCATCCCACGGCGGCCAGCGAGTGAAGAGACAGAATCCTCAGACTCAAGTCCTAAGGGCACATCAAGTCAAATGTATGTAACATTCATGTGCAGAAATAACAAGATCCCTGCATATCAATTACCAAGCTATTTAACCCAGCATATATAACTTTATTCAAATGCTTTCCCTACCTAACACAAGCACTGCCAGCACTAAACTGGAAAACATATGCGCTTACTGCATATTCTTTTGCTTCACTTCTTACCGCGGTAGGAGGTACTATGCTGGTGGATGCTGCCCTCTGTAGTGCTGTCTCCTGGGGTGAGGTCCTGGGGGGAGCGTGGCAAAGGGGTATCAGTCAAGATAGGGTTGGTTTCTGGAGATTTGTCCACTGGTTTAAGCTCCAAACGCTCATGATGAATCCAAAGGTCAGGTGGCTTTACATCTTTGGAATTTCCTTTGTATTTGTGGGAACCATTTACAGACTTACAGGCAGCTCTCTTCCTGTAGGATTTGAGAATGTATAGGAGGCAGAGGTAAATAAAAAGGACCAACAAACAAAGGGAAAAAAATGGCACAGTAATGACAAGTGGCACATGAGGGAAAAAGACATGAAGCTGAACAATATGTCATGGAACAAAATTGAGGGCAAACGGGTCAGGAAATATGTCACCAGGTCATGTATACAGGGTAATATCAGTGACAGACCAAGAGTTACTACACTGCAGGATAGGCACAAGTGAGGGGAGTATATAAAAAGCTGAAGAACATCAAGCACATGGGACAACTGGAAACATAACTGAATTCCATGCAAAACAGAAACAGTGTGAAATAAAATTTGAAAAAGAAAAGACAGTGATGGAAATAAAGGAGTGGGAAAAAGGTAGAAGAAAGAAAGAGTTGAGTTATTAATAAGTGCAACATGGTAAGGCAGGTGGGATATGCAGAGGACTTAAGGAAGAGGAGACACAAATGACAGAACAGAAGAGTTGAGAAAAAAAAAGCTGTATGACTAGTAGTACACGTTTGTAATAATCAGGGGAGAGATATGTGAGGAGCAGAAAAGACAGAGAAAGAAGAAAGAGATGAGAACTAGAAATGGAGAAAAAAACTGCAAGAAGCAAGAGGCAGTACTAGATGATTCCTGATTAAATAAAAATAGGGACAGCATAGTTTTTTTTGGGATAAAGCCTTGGCAATCCTACTGAATAAGAAATAACTGTAAAGGTTTCATGCAAAAAGCAGCACAAGGAATAATATCTTAATTTGGCACTATATATATATATATATATATATACACATAGGTATATACATATATACAGTATATATATATATATATATATATATACACACACAGTATATTGTTTCAATGCACTTCCATTCAAAGGGGGACTACATAGATTTAATATCCTAAAACGTCTGCACTGTTTTGGAAACCTTCAGGTTTGACCTAAATTGCATTATCTATATAAATCATAAAGTTTAATTTTGGCTTTCATGTTCATTTAATTAACTGGGAATTCCCTTGATCGTTTAATTTTTTTTAAGGAATTTCCAGACAATAAAATTCTTTAAAAAGGGATCTTCACCATCTAATACAAAGTAAAAAAACATAATTTATGCTTACCTGATAAATTTATTTCTCTTGTAGTGTATCCAGTCCACGGATCATCCATTACTTGTGGGATATTCTCCTTCCCAACAGGAAGTTGCAAGAGGATCACCCACAGCAGAGCTGCTATATAGCTCCTCCCCTCACTGCCATATCCAGTCATTCGACCGAAACAAGCCGAGAAAGGAGAAACCATAGGGTGCAGTGGTGACTGTAGTTTAATTAAAATTTAGACCTGCCTGAAAAGGACAGGGCGGGCCGTGGACTGGATACACTACAAGAGAAATAAATTTATCAGGTAAGCATAAATTATGTTTTCTCTTGTTAAGTGTATCCAGTCCACGGATCATCCATTACTTGTGGGATACCAATACCAAAGCTAAAGTACACGGATGATGGGAGGGACAAGGCAGGAACTTAAACGGAAGGAACCACTGCCTGTAGAACCTTTCTCCCAAAAACAGCCTCCGAAGAAGCAAAAGTATCAAATTTGGAAAATTTGGAAAAAGTATGAAGCGAAGACCAAGTTGCAGCCTTGCAAATCTGTTCAACAGAGGCCTCATTTTTAAATGCCCAGGTGGAAGCCACAGCTCTAGTAGAATGAGCTGTAATCCTTTCAGGAGGCTGCTGTCCAGCAGTCTCATAGGCTAAACGGATTATACTCTGAAGCCAAAAAGAAAGAGAGGTTGCCGAGGCCTTCTGACCTCTCCTCTGTCCAGAGTAAACAACAAACAGGTTAGATGTTTGGCGAAAATCTTTAGTAGCCTGTAAGTAAAACTTCAAGGCACGGACTACGTCTAGATTATGCAAAAGACGTTCCTTCTTTGAAGGAGGATTAGGACATAATGATGGAACAACAATCTCTTGATTGATATTCTTGTTAGAAACCACCTTGGGTAAAAACCCAGGTTTTGTACGCAGAACAACTTTATTTGAATGAAAGATCAGATGAGGAGAATCACAATGTAAGGCAGATAACTCAGAGACTCTTCGAGCCGAGGAAATAGCCATCAGAAAAAGAACTTTCCATGAAAGAAGTTTGATATCAATAGAATGAAGGGGTTCAAACGGAACCCCTTGAAGAACTTTAAGAACCAAGTTTAAGCTCCATGGAGGAGCAACAGGTTTAAACACAGGCTTAATTCTAACTAAAGCCTGACAAAATGCCTGAACGTCTGCCAGACGCTTGTGTAAAAGAATAGACAGAGCAGAAATCTGTCCCTTTAAAGAACTAGCTGATAATCCTTTGTCCAAACCCTCTTGGAGGAAGGACAATATCCTAGGAATCCTAACCCTACTCCATGAGTAATTCTTGGATTCACACCAATGAAGATATTTACGCCATATCTTGTGGTAAATTTTCCTGGTGACAGGCTTTCGTGCCTGTATTAAGGTATCAATTACTGACTCGGAGAAGCCACGCTTTGATAGGATCAATCGTTCAATCTCCATGCAGTCAGTCTCAGAGAAAGTTGATTGAAAGGACCTTGTATTAGAAGGTCTTGTCTCAGAGGCAGAGTGCATGGTGGAAAGGATGACATGTCCACTAGGTCTGCATACCAGGTCCTGCGTGGCCATGCAGGCGCTATCAATATCAACGATGCTCTCTCCTGTTTGATTTTGGCAATCAGACGAGGGAGCAAAGGAAACGGTGGAAACACATAAGCCAGGTTGAAGAACCAAGGCGCTGCTAGAGCATCTATCAGTGCCGCTTCTGGGTCCCTGGACCTGGATCCGTAACAAGGAAGCTTGGCGTTTTGGCGAGACGCCATGAGATCCAATTCTGGTTTGCCCCAACGGAGAACCAATTGAGCAAACACCTCCGGATGGAGTTCCCATTCCCCCGGATGAAAAGTCTGACGACTTAGAAAATCCGCCTCCCAGTTCTCTACACCTGGGATATGGATCGCTGACAGGTGGCAAGAGTGAGTCTCTGCCCAGCGAATTATCTTGGAGACTTCTGACATCGCTAGGGAACTTGTGGTTCCCCCTTGATGGTTGATGTAAGCCACAGTCGTGATGTTGTCCGACTGAAATCTGATGAACCTCAGTGTTGCTAGCTGAGGCCAAGCCAGAAGAGCATTGAATATTGCTCTTAACTCCAGAATATTTATTGGGAGGAGTTTCTCCTCCGGAGTCCATGAACCCTGAGCCTTCAGGGAGTTCCAGACTGCACCCCAACCTAGAAGGCTGGCATCTGTTGTTACAATTGTCCAATCTGGTCTGCGAAAGGTCATACCCTTGGACAGATGGGCCCGAGATAACCACCAGAGAAGAGAATCTCTGGTTTCCTGACCCAGATTTAGTAGAGAGGACAAATCTGTGTAATCCCCATTCCACTGACTGAGCATGCATAATT
Source organism: Bombina bombina (assembly GCF_027579735.1). Taxonomy (NCBI): domain Eukaryota; kingdom Metazoa; phylum Chordata; class Amphibia; order Anura; family Bombinatoridae; genus Bombina; species Bombina bombina. Next base: position 485,592,321 of record NC_069504.1, on the reverse strand, counting down.
GCAGCGGTCTGAGATGCAGGTGCGCAAATGGCACTATGTCCATCGCCGCTACCATTAAGCCGATTACTTCCATGCACTGAGCCACCGTGGGGCGCGGAATGGAGTGAAGAACATGGCAAGCATTTAGAAGTTTTGATAACCTGGACTCCGTCAGGTAAATTTTCATTTCTACAGAATCTATTAGAGTCCCTAGGAAGGAAACCCTTGTGAGAGGAGATAGAGAACTCTTTTCTTCGTTCACTTTCCACCCATGCGACCTCAGGAATGCCAGAACTATCTCTGTATGAGATTTGGCAATTTGAAAGCTTGACGCCTGTATCAGGATGTCGTCCAGGTAAGGAGCCACCACTATGCCTCGCGGTCTTAGGACCGCCAGAAGTGAGCCCAGAACCTTTGCAAAAATTCTTGGGGCTGTAGCCAACCCGAATGGAAGAGCTACAAATTGGTAATGCCTGTCTAGAAAGGCAAACCTCAGGAACTGACGATGATTCTTGTGAATCGGAATGTGAAGGTAGGCATCCTTTAAGTCCACTGTGGTCATGTACTGACCCTCTTGGATCATGGGTAAAATGGTTCGAATAGTTTCCATCTTGAATGACGGAACTCTGAGGAATTTGTTTAGGATCTTTAAATCCAAAATTGGTCTGAAGGTTCCCTCTTTTTTGGGAACCACAAACAGATTTGAATAAAACCCCTGTCCTTGTTCCGTCCGCGGAACTGGATGGATCACTCCCATTACAAGGAGATCTTGTACGCAGCTTAGAAATGCCTCTTTCTTTATCTGGTTTGCAGATAATCTTTAAAGGTGAAATCTCCCTTGTGGAGGAGAAGCTTTGAAGTCCAGAAGATATCCCTGAGATATGATCTCCAACGCCCAGGGATCCTGAACATCTCTTGCCCACGCCTGGGCGAAGAGAGAGAGTCTGCCCCCTACTAGATCCGTTGTCGGATAGGAGGCCGCTCCTTCATGCTGTCTTAGAGGCAGCAGGCTTTCTGGCCTGCTTGCCCTTGTTCCAGGACTGGTTAGGTTTCCAGGCCTGCTTGGATTGAGCAAAAGTTCCCTCTTGTTTTGAAGCAGAGGAAGTTGATGCTGCACCTGCCTTGAAATTTCGAAAGGCACGAAAATTAGACTGTTTGGCCTTTGATTTGGCCCTGGCCTGAGGAAGGGTATGACCCTTACCTCCAGTAATGTCAGCAATAATTTCTTTCAAACCAGGCCCGAATAAGGTCTGCCCCTTGAAAGGAATGTTGAGTAATTTAGACTTTGAAGTCACATCAGCTGACCAGGATTTGAGCCATAGCGCCCTACGTGCCTGGATGGCGAATCCGGAATTCTTAGCCGTTAGTTTAGTCAAATGAACAATGGCATCAGAAACAAATGAGTTAGCTAGCTTAAGAGTTCTAAGCTTGTCAACAATTTCAGTCAATGGAGCTGTATGGATGGCCTCTTCCAGGGCCTCAAACCAGAATGCCGCCGCAGCAGTGACAGGCGCAATGCATGCAAGGGGCTGTAAAATAAAACCTTGTTGAATAAACATTTTCTTAAGGTAACCCTCTAATTTTTTATCCATTGGATCTGAAAAAGCACAACTGTCCCCAACCGGGATAGTGGTACGCTTTGCTAAAGTAGAAACTGCTCCCTCCACCTTAGGGACAGTCTGCCATAAGTCCCGTGTAGTGGCATCTATTGGAAACATTTTTCTAAATATAGGAGGTGGGGAAAAGGGCACACCGGGCCTATCCCACTCCTTACTAATAATTTCTGTAAGCCTTTTAGGTATTGGAAAAACATCAGTACTCACCGGCACTGCATAGTATTTATCCAGCCTACACAAATTTCTCTGGCACTGCAATTGTGTCACAGTCATTCAGAGCAGCTAATACCTCCCCAAGCAATACACGGAGGTTCTCAAGCTTTAAATTTAAAATTAGAAATCTCTGAATCAGGTCTCCCCGATTCAGAGACGTCGCCCACAGACTGAAGCTCTCCGTCCTCAGGTTCTGCATATTGTGACGCAGTATCAGACATGGCTCTTACAGCATCTACGCGCTCTGTATCTCGTCTAACCCCAGAGCTATAGCGCTTGCCTCTCAATTCAGGCAATCTGGATAATACCTCTGACAGGGTATTATTCATGATTGCAGCCATGTCCTGCAAAGTAATCGCTATGGGCGTCCCTGATGTACTTGGCGCCATATTAGCGTGCGTCCCTTGAGCGGGAGGAGAAGGGTCCGACACGTGGGGAGAGTTAGTCGGCATAACTTCCCCCTCGACAGACCCCTCTGGTGACAATTCTTTTATAGATAAAGACTGATCTTTACTGTTTAAGGTGAAATCAATACATTTAGTACATATTCTCCTATGGGGCTCCACCATGGCTTTTAAACATAATTAACAAGTATCCTCTGTTTCAGACATGTTTGTACAGACTAGCAATGAGACTAGCAAGCTTGGAAAACACTTTAAAGCAAGTTAACAAGCAATATAAAAAACGTTACTGTGCCTTTAAGAGAAACAAATTTTGACAAAATTTGAAATAACAGTGAAAAAAGGCAGTTACACTAACAAAATATTTACAGTGTATGTAACAAGTAAGCAGAGCATTGCACCCACTTGCAAATGGATGATTAACCCATTAATAACAAAAACAGAATAAATGACAAAAACTTTTTTTTTTTTTTTTTTTAAACTGTCACAACTGCCACAGTTTTGTTACCCTCCTCAAACACGACTTTGAAGCCTTTTGAGCCCTTCAGAGATGTCCTGTATCATGCAGAGGGAAGCTGAATGTCTCTGTCAGTATTTTTAGCTGCACAGAAAAGCACTAAAAAGGCCCCTCCCACTCATATTACAACAGTGGAAAGCCTCAGGAAACTGTTTCTAGGCAAAAATCAAGCCAGCCATGTGGAGAAAAACTAGGCCCCAATAAGTTTTGTCACCAAACATATATAAAAACGATTAACATGCGAGCAAACGTTTTATATTACACTTTTATAAGAGTATGTATCTCTGTTAATAAGCCTGATACCAGTCGCTATCACTGCATTTAAGGCTTAACTTACATTAATCCGGTATCAGCAGCATTTTTCTAGCAAATTCCATCCCTAGAAATATGTTTACTGCACATACCTTATTGCAGGAAAACCTGCACGCCATTCCCTCTCTGAAGTTACCTCACTCCTCAGAATATGTGAGAATGGCAATGGATCTTAGTTACTTCTGCTAAGATCATAGAAATCACAGGCAGATTCTTCTTCTAATACTGCCTTTGATGAAACAGTACACTCCGGTACCATTTAAAAATAACAAACTTTTGATTGAAGTTAAAAAACTAACTATAATACACCACTCTCCTCTTACTACGTCCATCTTTGTTGAGAGTTGCAAGAGAATGACTGGATATGGCAGTGAGGGGAGGAGCTATATAGCAGCTCTGCTGTGGGTGATCCTCTTGCAACTTCCTGTTGGGAAGGAGAATATCCCACAAGTAATGGATGATCCGTGGACTGGATACACTTAACAAGAGAAATACCTTTTCCACATATCTGAATGTATAAAGTAATGAACAAAGAAGGATTCTAAACTAGTCTTTTTCAGCCTCCAGTGATAGTATAACAGTGAGACATGATTATGATGTGTCTAAGATCTATGCCTATAGATCATATAATAATTTAAGAGAGACAATAATGTCACTTTTAACATGTTAAAATAGCGTTCTTTAATGATGGATTTTTTTTTAGAGTTTTGTGTAGCTAATCCAGTGGCTATGAAGGTGTCTGAGAAAGTTAACAAACAGAGCAGAAGTGGCAAACAAAAATCACGGAAGCTTCCCAATTTAAAGGAAAGATTGCTGGATCACGTGACAACACAACCTAGATGCTCCCTACATCTTAACCACAAGAGCTATTTTAAAGTCCTTAAGATTGAATGATAGTACCGCTCTTACAAAGCCGCATTTAGGATAGCCCAGTAGTATAAGTAAGAAAGAAAAAAAGTAGCTTCATATAATAGACAAAAAAAGTGTAAAGCACGCTCCCCATATGGAAATAACTTGCTCAACCTTTATCAAAGCAGTAGGGGGCCTCCAAAAATGTGGTGCTAATTTAGGAGAAATCTAGATTCCCACTTCAAAAAACTAAATTTATGCTTACCTGATAAATTTCTTTCTTTCCAGGCATGGAGAGTCCACAAGTAATTTCAAATACTAGTGGAATATTCATTCCTGGCCAGCAGGAGGAGGCAAAGAGCACCCCAGCAGAGCTGTTAAGTATCACTTCCCTTACCCATAACCCCCAGTCATTCGGCCAAAGAGAAATGGAAAAAGATAACACAATGGTATAGAGGTGCCTGACGTTTTAACAAAAACTACCGCCTGAATAAGTTAAGGGCGGGTCGTGGACTCTCCATGCCTGGGAATAAATACATTTATCAGGTAAGCATAAATGTTGTTTTCTTTCCTATAGCATGGAAAGTCCACAAATCATCCCAATTACTAGTGGGAACCAATACCCAAGCTAGAGGACACAGAATGAAAGGGAGGGAGAACAAAACAGGCGGACCTAAACCGAAGGTACCACCGCTTGAAGAACTTTTCTCCCAAAAGAAGCCTCACCCGAGGCAAAAGTATCAAATTTGTAAAAAATGACAAGACGCCATCAGATCCAATTCCGGAATCCCCCACCTGAGAGTTATCATCATTATCAAGTTTGCCTGCTCAGAAAATCCGCCTCCCAGTTGTCCACCCCTGGAATGTGGATGACAGAGAGATGGCAAACATGAGACTCCACTCACTGGAGAATGCGAGTCACCTCCTTCATTGTCAAGGAACTCCGAGTTCCCCCCTGGTGGTTGATATAAGCCACCAAAGTGATGTTGTCCGACTGGAATCTGATAAACCGGACCAAAGCTAGTTGAGGCCAAACTATTAAAGCATTGAAAATTGCTCTCAACTGCAAGATATTTATTGGAAGAGACGACTCCCCCGGAGTCCACAGGCCCTGTGCTTTTAAGGAACCCCAAACTGCTCCCAACAGGCTGGCGTTCGTGGTCACAATAACCCAGGAAGGTCTCCGAAAGCATGTACCCCGAGACAGATGATCCTGAGAAATCCACCACGAGAGAGACTCTTGTTGGGGAGTCCAAATGTATCCTCTGCAAGAGATCAGAGTGATCCCCGTTCCATTGACTGAGCATGCACAGTTTCAAAGTTCTCAGATGGAACCAAACAAAATGAATGATGTCCATGGAGGCAACAATCAGACCAATTACCTCCATGCATTGAGCCACAGATGGACGAATAGTAGACTGGAGAGAAAGGCTAGAAGCATGAAGTTTGGATTTTCTGACGTCCATCAGAAAAATCTTCATGGACAAGGAATCTAAAATTGTTCCTAGGAAACACACCCTTGTATTTTGTACAGGGAATCTCTTTCCCAGATTCACTTTCTGCCCGTGGGAATGTAGAATAGACAACATTTCTGTATGAGATTATGCTAGATGAAAAGATGGCGCTTGAACCAAGATGTCATCCAAGTAAGGCGCCAAAGCAATGCCCTGGGACCTGACCACTGCCAAAAGAGCCCCCAGAACCTTTGTGAAAATTCTGGGAGCTGTAGCAAGGTTAAAAGGAAGGGCAACAAACTGGAAATGTTTGTCCAGAAAGGCAAACCTCAGATATTGATAATGATCCCTGTGAATGGGAACATGAAGATACGCATCCTTCAGGTCTATGGTCATCATAAATTGACCCTCTTGTACAAAAGGAAGAACAGAACGGATGGTCTCAATTTTGAAGGACAGAACTCTGAGAAATTGATTGACACACTTTAGGTCCAGAATGGGACGAAAAGTGCCCTCCTTTTTGGGAACTACAAAAAGATTTGAATGGAATCCTAGACCCTGTTCCTCTAGAGGAACTGGAATAATCACTCCCAGGGAGGATAGATTCTTTACGCATTTTAAAAAGGCCTCTCTCTTTATCTGGTCCACAGATAACCTTGACAGGTGGAATCTGCCCCTGGGAGGACAATATTTGAATCCTATTCTGTAACCATGGGATACAATATCTATTGTCCAAGGATCTGGGACATCTCGTATCCAAGCCTGCCAAAAGAAAAAGAGCCTGCCCCCCACTTGATCCAAAACTTTATTCCAAGGCTGACTGGACCTCCAAGAAGACTTGGAGTGTTCCGACTTGGAAGAGGAGGAGGAAGACTTTTGTCCCTTAAAGTAACGAAAGGAACGAAAATTAGAATTCTAGCGACCCTTAAGCCTATTCTTTTTATCCTGAAGTAGGAAAGAGCCCTTTCCACCTGTAATATTGGAAATTATTTCAGCCAGACCTGGACCAAAGAAGGTTTTACCCTTATAAGGCAAAAATGAAAGCTTGGACTTGGATGTGACATCTGCAGACCAAGATTTTAACCACAGAGCTCTCCGAGCTAAAACAGTGAAACCAGAAATCTTAGCTCCCAGCCTAAGAACTTGCATATTGGCATCACAAATAAAGGTATTGACTAGCTTTAGAGCCTTGATCCTATCTTGGATCTCCTCTATAGTAGTCTCTTCTAGGATTAGATTAGATAAATCATCGCACCAATAAGATGCTGCCCCCGCAACTGTAGCAATATTAGCAACAGGCTGCCACTGTAATCCCTGATGAATGTACATTTTCTCCAAAAAAGCCTTAAGCTTTTTATCCATGGGATCCTTGAATGAACAACTATCCTCAATAGGAATAGTAGTTCTCTTGGCAAGAGTAGAGATAGCTCCCTCTACCTCGGGCACTATGCACCAAGAGTCACAAATAGAATCAGCAAAAGGAAACATCTTTTTAAAAACAGGGGACAGGGAAAAAGGAATCCCTGGATTATCCCATTCCTGAGTTATGATATCTGCCATACAGTCTGGAACTGGAAACACTTCCACAAAGGTACATCATATACCCTATTAAGTTTACTAGACCTCTTTGGATTCTCCGCTGAATCGGATTCTTCCAAAGTAGCAAGAACCTCCTTTAACAGTACTCTGAGGTGTTCCAACTTAAATCTAACATTAATCTCCTCTGAATCTGCAGAATTAGTCACTACAGTATCAGAATCTGACAATTCTCCCTCAGACATTGAGGAATCATCCTCATCAGATAGCTGAGACAAAATGAGTAACGCAGCCTTAGCGGAGTCAGAACCCTTATTAACATCAATATGTTTAGATTTCCTCTTGCGCTTACCAGCAACCTTTGGAAAAGCTGATAAGGCTGCTGAAACAGCAGAAGTTATCTGCGCAGCAAAACCCCATGTAAAAAAAACACTCTGCAGGAGGTTGTTGAGAGGAACCGCAGGGCACTGCATGTGAAGTTTGGGACATTTGAGGGGAAAGCTGAGGCAATGCTGGAACAACATTTTTCTGAGAGACAGAAGGTTCTGGGGGAAAAAATCTTATCTTTAAATAATAAAGTCTTATTTAAACAAGAGGAGCACAATTGCACAGGAGGAACCACCTGAGCCTCCAAGCAAAACAAACATTTGTCAACTGGGAAATGTAAATTCTCATTAGTGTCCATAACAACAGTGAAACAAAGAACCCTTATAAGATTCACTAGCCCTATTAAACGATTTAAACAGAAAAACCTAGACACCTTTAACCTCAGCTCTTCTGAGGGCTTACCACTCCTAGCACACCAACAGAAAGCTCCCACTATTATTTCAGATCCTCTCCAGCCGCTCACATACAGCTGCTGAATAAATGCAACACAGAAGAAAACTTCAGTCTGCAGAAGCCAGAAAAAAGGAAGCGCATATCAAACGCGGTCACATGACCGCAACTAAAACGGCGCAAAATAAACCTCACATCCTGAAAATTAAAAAAAAACGGTAGCATAACAGCTCCGATCACATGACCGCTCACCTCTCATTGCCGAAAAACACCTCCTAAACAAAAAGGAAGACTGACAAACTCCCATTCTCATAGAGCTTAGACACAAAATAAAAATCCATTATAACATGTCTCCTCAGCCTCTAAAGTTCCCAATGCAGTGCCCTTTAAATGCTCCCTGCCCATTAAATGTTAAAGCACATAAATTTCCCCCTGAGCACATCCTCAAAGATCTTCCAGGAATAGAAGTCTTCAATTAACTCTTAGAGTGCTGGTACCTTCTAACCTAGAAGGGAAGCACTTACATGTGGAAGTAGCTGTCAGGCAACTATCAGTTTCTCAGGTATGTCAGATCACTCCACATCTAACACAGACCTGTAGAAAAAGAAAAAACAGAGTAACCAACTCTGGTTTTCTATCAAAGGGGTAGCATCAGTGCTAGAAATAAAGCAAGGACCACATTGCCACCTTCCAACTGCTAAAAGCCACCATTACTCTTACTAAAGAGATTGACATGGAAACAGCATAGTTCCAATCCTTGCTTGCAGGGAAAAGTATCCATGAAAGTATTAAAAATCTTCAGACACTCATCTTAGCCATCCTCCCGTGATCAAGGCAAAGAGAATGAATGGGGGTTATGGGTAAGGGAAGTGAGACTTAAAAGGGACATGAAACCCAAAAATCTTCTTTCATGATTCAGATAGAGAATACAATTAAAAAAAAAAAACTTTATAATTTCCTTCTATTATTTAATTTGCTTCCTTCTCTTGTTATCCTTTGCTGAAAGGTTTATCTAGACAAGCTCAGGAGCAACAGAGAACCTAGGTTCTAGCTGTTGATTGGTGGCTGCATATATATATTGATTGTGATTGACTCCCCCATGTGTTCAGCTAGAAACCAGTAGTGCATAGCTGCTCCTTCAACAAATGATACCAAGAGAATGAAACAGATTAGATAATAGAAGTAAATTAAAAAGTTGTTTAAATTGTATTCTCTATCTGAATCATGAAATAATTTTTTGGGGTTTCATGTCCCTTTAACAGCTCTGCGGGGGTGCTCTTTGCCTCCTCCTACTTGCCAGGAGTGAATATCCCACTAGTAATTGGAATGATTTGTGGACTCTCCATGCCATAGGAAAGAAAAGGCATTTTACCATGTTTACTGTTCAACTTTACTCTTGACTTTTCATATAATATGCACTAGTTCAGTGGCCAACCTTCTCCTTAAAGGGGCATTAAACACTAAATAAATCATTGCTTGAATTATACATTAAGAGCAAAGATTAGACTGACAATTTGTACATGTATTTTAAAAAATTACATTGTTTAAATATTGAGAAAATAAGGGTTAAGTTATAAAGTAGTGGGCGCCACCATAGTGTAACTTAGGTCACCTTTTCTGCTGAGGCCAATTAGGATATAAATGGCTTACTAGAGTGTGCAACATAGCTGTGTCTGCACTTCCATGCTTAATATGAATTGGAATGCCCACAATATTCAGAATTAAATTACAGGAAAGGAGAACGAAATAAATAATGAAAGTATTATGCAAAGTTGTTTTGCTACATGCAATTAAATTTATATTAATATCTTGAGGTGTTTAATGTCCTTTTAAAGGTACATTGAAGCTAGGTTTAATTTATCAAAAGCACAGATGGCACCGGTGCTTAATTACTTGACATAAGGTATGCATAAATCTTGATTACTGGCGCCCCCATGAGTAGAAAGTTAGGAACTACCATTTTAGACTATACACAGTCCAAACCAATACTTTAATCTTTTTTTGTTACATTTGTATTGAAATTTTCTATACAAGAATAGAACACAAATGTCAAACCTCATGTCACACAAAATAACACTTGCAAAGGTATGACATAGCACTAAACAAATGACAAATAAAATCAAACTATATTAAAGGGATTCTAAACCTAATTTTTGTCTTTCATGATTCAGATAGAACATGCAATTTTATGCAACTTTCTAATATCAAATATTCTTCGTTCTTTTGCTATCTTTATTTGAAAAGCAGGAATGCACAGCTTAGGAGCCAGCCCATTTTAGGTTCTGCAGCCTGTATAAATGCTTGCATATTGGTGGCTACATTTAGCCACCAATCAGCAAGCGCTACCCAGGTCCTGAACCAAATATGGGCCGGCTCATAAACTTTGCATTCCTGCTTTTCAAATAAAGATAGCAACAGAAAAAAGAACAATTGATAACAAGAGTACATTAGAAAGTTGCTTAAAATGGCATGCTCTATCTGAATGATGAAAGAAAAAAATTGGGGTTTAGTGTCCCTTTAACACAAGAGATTATCTAGAATTTACTCACTTCAATAGGGAAAAAGAATAGAGCATACTGCAGTACATTGTCCTCAAAAGGAAAACTATTAAACACTTGTTTGGACACAAGTGACAAGATGAATTAACACTAAAGGCTTCACCAAATGAATAGTCATTAAAATTCAAACCCATTCCCAAAAAGTGCTAGGAGAGGGATTTAAATATCAAGAAGGACCGTTGGAGAAAATGTGAAAATAAATAATAATAAAAAAAAATGTAAATATTAATAACTAATTCCAAGATTAAAACAAATAAATATAAACAATAATAATGATATTGTAGTACAGAAATGACATGCGTTATCTCCGTAAGTGCTTATCGTTTTAGCACTACTGGCCCTGCAAGCCTACGTGTTCAAGCACCACAAGAGAGTTAATCACATATTTAAAATACAACTAGGAATTTGCTGGTCTAAAACGAACAGAGCCGGTCAGCTATCAGCAGCTACACAATAGCGCTGAAGAGCCAATGGAACCACAACTGTAAAAGAATTCAGGAGCGCGAGTGAGTCTACTATGTAATTTATGAGGCACCATATGCCATATAAAAATGTGATGGAGTGAATAGCAGATCTATTTAGGACAACTATCCATTTCCACTCTTTCAGATAAAAAACAACAAACCTACAACAAACCAATTACATTTCATCAAGTTGAGCACTGAATCTCCACATGGCTTCCACCTTGCTTAGGTCTTATTTTGGGAAATTCCAGAATATGTTTTTATTCACAAATTGGTATTGCCATACAGCTAATGGGATTGGTGGATTGCAGTCACAAGGAAAGCTTTATCATAAAATGGTGACAAATAGAAGATATAGAAAGTGAATGAAATAGAAGTGAAAAATAAACTGTAGACAAAACGTACATAAACAAATATATGGCATAGAAAGTAATAAAGTTGCTAGTGCTACGTTGACAAAGATATAATAAAGATACTTTATTTAAAGTTGCAAAAAGAAATTAATAGTCTGACTTGTGCCGGCAAATTCAGGGGAATACCCACTTTTTCTGATGAGAGCTGGAGCGGCGGGAGCAGATAGCTGCGATGACTACAGCAACTAGAATAGTAATCACACCCAGAGATACTATGATTGTTAGTAGCATGTTCTGGTCCAGAGAAGTAGGGCTCCCATGTGGACTGTTGCTACCTGAGGGGATAGCAAACAGAATAAAATAGAGATAAAAGCAATAGAAAGCATATGTTTACATAACCAAAAGTTAAAAAAGGAGTAATACCTCATTTAAGGGACATTAAACTGACAATTGTACTCCCTTAAAAATGTTTAAAGGGCCAGTAAACCTATAAAATAATGTTATATAATTCTGCACATAGTGCAGAATTATATAACATTATATTAGCGCTAGCTTTATGCAATCTAATATTGGCTGTGAATTTTTATTAAAAAACATAATTTATGCTTACCTGATAAATTCCTTTCTTCTGTTGTGTGATCAGTCCACGGGTCATCATTACTTCTGGGATATAACTCCTCCCCAACAGGAAATGCAAGAGGATTCACCCAGCAGAGCTGCATATAGCTCCTCCCCTCTACGTCAGTCCCAGTCATTCGACCAAGAATCAACGAGAAAGGAGTAACCAAGGGTGAAGTGGTGACTGGAGTATAATTTAAAAGATATTTACCTGCCTTAAAACAGGGCGGGCCGTGGACTGATCACACAACAGAAGAAAGGAATTTATCAGGTAAGCATAAATTATGTTTTCTTCTGTTATGTGTGATCAGTCCACGGGTCATCATTACTTCTGGGATACCAATACCAAAGCAAAAGTACACGGATGACGGGAGGGATAGGCAGGCTCATTATACAGAAGGAACCACTGCCTGAAGAACCTTTCTCCCAAAAATAGCCTCCGAAGAAGCAAAAGTGTCAAATTTGTAAAATTTGGAAAAAGTATGAAGCGAAGACCAAGTTGCAGCCTTGCAAATCTGTTCAACAGAGGCCTCATTCTTAAAGGCCCAAGTGGAAGCCACAGCTCTAGTGGAGTGAGCTGTAATTCTTTCAGGAGGCTGCTGTCCAGCAGTCTCATAGGCTAAACGTATTATGCTACGAAGCCAAAAAGAGAGAGAGGTAGCAGAAGCTTTTTGACCTCTCCTCTGTCCAGAATAAACGACAAACAGGGAAGAAGTTTGGCGAAAATCTTTAGTTGCCTGCAAGTAGAACTTGAGGGCACGAACTACATCCAGATTGTGTAAAAGACGTTCCTTCTTTGAAGAAGGATTTGGACACAAGGATGGGACAACAATCTCTTGATTGATGTTCCTGTTAGTGACTACCTTAGGTAAAAACCCAGGTTTAGTACGCAGAACTACCTTGTCTGAGTGAAAAATCAGATAAGGGGAATCACAATGTAAGGCTGATAACTCAGAGACTCTTCGAGCCGAGGAAATAGCCATTAAAAACAGAACTTTCCAAGATAACATTTTTATATCAATGGAATGAAGGGGTTCAAACGGAACACCCTGTAAAACGTTAAGAACTAAGTTTAAACTCCATGGTGGAGCAACAGCTTTAAACACAGGCTTGATCCTAGCTAAAGCCTGACAAAAGGACTGGACGTCTGGATTTTCTGACAGACGTCTGTGTAACAAGATGGACAGAGCTGAAATCTGTCCCTTTAATGAACTAGCTGATAAACCCTTTTCTAAACCTTCTTGTAGAAAAGACAATATCCTAGCGATCCTAACCTTACTCCAGGAGTAACCTTTGGATTCGCACCAGTATAGGTATTTCCGCCATATTTTATGGTAAATCCTTCTGGTAACAGGCTTCCTAGCCTGAATCAGGGTATCAATAACCGACTCAGAAAAACCACGTTTTGATAAAATCAAGCGTTCAATTTCCAAGCAGTCAGCTTCAGAGAAGTTAGATTTTGATGTTTGAATGGACCCTGTATCAGAAGGTCCTGTCTTAGAGGTAGAGACCAAGGCGGACAGGATGACATGTCCACTAGATCTGCATACCAAGTCCTGCGTGGCCAAGCAGGTGCTATTAGAATTACTGATGCTCTCTCCTGTTTGATTTTGGCAATCAATCGAGGAAGCAGCGGGAAGGGTGGAAACACATAAGCCATCCTGAAGTTCCAAGGTGCTGTCAAAGCATCTATCAGAACTGCTCCCGGATCCCTGGATCTGGACCCGTAGCGAGGAAGTTTGGCGTTCTGGCGAGACGCCATGAGATCTATCTCTGGTTTGCCCCAACGTCGAAGTATTTGGGCAAAGACCTCCGGATGAAGTTCCCACTCCCCCGGATGAAGAGTCTGGCGACTCAAGAAATCCGCCTCCCAGTTCTCCACTCCCGGGATGTGGATTGCTGACAGGTGGCAAGAGTGAGACTCTGCCCAGCGAATTATCTTTGATACTTCCATCATTGCTAGGGAGCTTCTTGTCCCTCCCTGATGGTTGATGTAAGCTACAGTCGTGATGTTGTCCGACTGAAACCTGATGAACCCCCAAGTTATTAACTGGGGCCAAGCCAGAAGGGCATTGAGAACTGCTCTCAATTCCAGAATGTTTATTGGAAGGAGACTCTCCTCCTGATTCCATAGTCCCTGAGCCTTCAGAGAATTCCAGACAGCGCCCCAACCTAGTAGGCTGGCGTCTGTTGTTACAATTGTCCAGTCTGGCCTGCTGAATGGCATCCCCCTGGACAGGTGTGGCCGATAAAGCCACCATAGAAGAGAATTTCTGGTCTCTTGATTCAGATTCAGAGTAGGGGACAAATCTGAGTAATCCCCATTCCACTGACTTAGCATGCATAATTGCAGTGGTCTGAGGTGTAGGCGTGCAAAAGGTACTATGTCTATTGCCGCTACCATTAAGCCGATCACCTCCATGCATTGAGCTACTGACGGGTGTTGAATGGAATGAAGGACACGGCATGCATTTTGAAGCTTTGTTAACCTGTCTTCTGTCAGGTAAATCTTCATTTCTACAGAATCTATAAGAGTCCCCAAGAATGGAACTCTTGTGAGAGGAAAAAGAGAACTCTTCTTTTCGTTCACTTTCCATCCATGCGACCTTAGAAATGCCAGAACTAACTCTGTATGAGACTTGGCAGTTTGAAAGCTTGAAGCTTGTATTAGAATGTCGTCTAGGTACGGAGCTACCGAAATCCCTCGCGGTCTTAGTACCGCTAGAAGGGCACCCAGAACCTTTGTGAAGATTCTTGGAGCCGTAGCCAATCCGAATGGAAGAGCTACAAACTGGTAGTGCCTGTCTAAGAAGGCAAACCTTAGATACCGGTGATGATCTTTGTGGATCGGTATGTGAAGGTAAGCATCCTTTAAATCCACTGTGGTCATGTACTGACCCTCTTGGATCATGGGTAAGATTGTCCGAATAGTTTCCATTTTGAACGATGGAACTCTTAGGAATTTGTTTAGAGTCTTTAAATCTAAGATTGGCCTGAAAGTTCCCTCTTTTTTGGGAACCACAAACAGGTTTGAGTAGAACCCTTGTCCTTGTTCCGACCACGGAACCGGATGGATCACTCCCATTGTTAACAGATCTTGTACGCAGCGTAGAAACGCTTCTTTCTTTATCTGGTTTGTTGACAACCTTGACAGATGAAATCTCCCTCTTGGGGGAGATAATTTGAAGTCTAGAAGGTATCCCTGAGATATGATCTCTAGTGCCCAGGGATCCTGAACATCTCTTGCCCAGGCCTGGGCGAAGAGAGAGAGTCTGCCCCCTACTAGATCCGGTCCCGGATCGGGGGCTCTCGGTTCATGCTGTCTTTGGGGCAGCAGCAGGTTTCCTGGCCTGCTTGCTTTTGTTCCAGGACTGGTTAGGCTTCCAGCCTTGCCTGTAACGAGCAACAGCTCCTTCCTGTTTTGGTGCAGTGGAGGTTGATGCTGCTCCTGTTTTGAAATTCCGAAAGGGACGAAAATTAGACTGTCTAGCCTTAGCTTTGGCCTTGTCTTGAGGTAGGGCGTGGCCCTTACCTCCCGTAATGTCAGCGATAATTTCTTTCAAACCGGGCCCGAATAAGGACTGCCCCTTGAAAGGTATATTAAGTAATTTGGACTTAGAAGTAACATCAGCTGACCAGGATTTTAGCCACAGTGCCCTGCGTGCCTGTATGGCGAATCCTGAGTTCTTAGCCGTAAGTTTGGTTAAATGTACTACGGCCTCCGAAATGAAAGAATTAGCTAGTTTAAGGACTCTAAGCCTGTCCGTAATGTCGTCTAGCGTAGAGGAACTAAGGTTCTCTTCAAGCGACTCAATCCAAAATGCTGCCGCAGCCGTAATCGGCGCGATACATGCAAGGGGTTGTAATATAAAACCTTGTTGAACAAACATTTTCTTAAGGTAACCCTCTAATTTTTTATCCATTGGATCTGAGAAAGCACAGCTATCCTCCACCGGGATAGTGGTACGCTTAGCTAAAGTAGAAACTGCTCCCTCCACCTTGGGGACCGTTTGCCATAAGTCCCGAGTGGTGGCGTCTATTGGAAACATCTTTCTAAATATTGGAGGGGGTGAGAACGGCACACCGGGTCTATCCCACTCCTTAGTAACAATTTCAGTTAGTCTCTTAGGTATAGGAAAAACGTCAGTACTCGCCGGTACCGCAAAGTATTTATCCAACCTACACAGTTTCTCTGGTATTGCAACGGTGTTACAATCGTTGAGAGCTGCTAAGACCTCCCCTAGTAGTACACGGAGGTTCTCCAATTTAAATTTAAAATTTGAAATATCTGAGTCCAATCTGTTTGGATCAGAACCGTCACCCACAGAATGAAGCTCTCCGTCCTCATGCTCTGCGAGCTGTGACGCAGTATCAGACATGGCCCTAGCATTGTCAGCGCACTCTGTTCTCACCCCAGAGTGATCACGCTTGCCTCTTAGTTCTGGTAATTTAGACAAAACTTCAGTCATAACAGTAGCCATATCTTGTAATGTTATCTGTAATGGCCGCCCAGATGTACTAGGCGCCAAAATATCACGCACCTCCCGGGCGGGAGATGCAGGTACTGTCGCGTGAGGCGAGTTAGTCGGCATAACTCTCCCCTCGCTGTTTGGTGAAATTTGTTCACATTGTACAGATTGACTTTTATTTAAAGTAGCATCAATACAGTTAGTACATAAATTTCTATTGGGCTCCACCTTGGCATTGGAACAAATGACACAGATATCTTCCTCTGAGTCAGACATGTTTAACACACTAGCAAAAAAACTTACAACTTGGTTATAATCTTTTTTAGCAAAAAAAAAAAAAAAAACGCACTGTGCCTCAAAGAGGTACTAACGATTAAATGACAGTTGAAATAATGAACTGAAAAAACAGTTATAGCATCAAACTTTAAAACAACACAACTTTTAGCAAAGGTTTGTTCCCATTAGTAAAAAACAACACTAATTAAATTTGTACATAAGAAAACAAAACAACGTTTTTTATTCACAGTCACTATAAGAATTCTCACAGCTCTGCTGAGAGAATTTACCTCCCTTCAAAGAAGTTTGAAGACCCCTGAGGTCTGTCAGAGATGAACCGGATCATGCAGGAAATATAAAAGTAGCTGACTGGAATTTTTTGATGCGTAGCAAAGAGCGCCAAAAACGGCCCCTCCCTCTCCCACACAGCAGTGAAGAGAAACGAAACTGTCACAATTAAAGCAAAAAAAAAACAAAAAAAAAAAAAACTGCCAAGTGGAAAATAATGCCCAAATATTTATTCACACAGTACCTCAGCAATGTAAACGATTCTACATTCCAGCAAAAACGTTTAACATGAGAATAGTTATTAAAAGGATTAGTGACCTTTAACACAGTAGTTCCGGTGAAATACCATCCCCAGAATACTGAAGTGTATACATACATGTCATTTTAACGGTATGGCAGGCTTTTCTCATCAATTCCATTCAGAAAATAAAAACTGCCACATACCTCAATGCAGATTCATCTGCCCGCTGTCCCCTGATCTGAAGCCTTTACCTCCCTCAGATGGTCGAGAACAGCAATATGATCTTAACGACTCCGGTTAAAATCATAGTAAAAAATCTCTGTCAGATTCTTCCTCAAACTCTGCCAGAGAAGTAATAACACGCTCCGGTGCTATTTTAAAATAACAAACTTTTGATTGAAGTCATAAAAACTAAGTATAATCACCATAGTCCTCTCACACATCCTATCTAGTCGTTGGGTGCAAGAGAATGACTGGGACTGACGTAGAGGGGAGGAGCTATATGCAGCTCTGCTGGGTGAATCCTCTTGCATTTCCTGTTGGGGAGGAGTTATATCCCAGAAGTAATGATGACCCGTGGACTGATCACACATAACAGAAGAAAAGACTGTTTTTCAGACCCGCTCTCTGTAATCTACTGAGCGGGTCTGTTTTTTATCACAGAGCGCATCTGGCCAGCTGTCTAGTCACAGCCCGGCCGACCGCGCCATTACACTCAGTGCAGCTCGCTCCCGCTGTCAGACAGAGCAGGGGCGAACTGCACTAAGTGTAATAGCGCGGTCGGGCTGGGCTGTGACTAGACAGCTGGCCAGATGCGCTCTGTGATAAAAACAGACCCGCTCAGTAGATTACAGAGAGCAGGTCTGAAAAACAGTCTTTTTTTAATAAAAATTCACAGGCAATATTAGATTGCATAAAGCTAGCGCTAATATAATGTTATATAATTCTGCACTATGTGCAGAATTATATAACATTATTTTATAGGTTTACTGGCCCTTTAATTATGCAGTCTTTATTTACTTTTTTTTAATGGACCTCCATTATTTATTTTGCCTGCTTGTTCTTTAATGTAACTTAAAACTGTGATTTTTTTTCCAGTGCTTCAGGAGGACAAAAAAAAACATCTAGTAGGATTCCAGACCCGTGACCCTGCAGCTATCTGCACAGTGAGTGCTTGATAAGTGTAGTAGATAATTTAATCTATGCTTAATTGGCCACATCTGAGGGGATAAGATAAATAATATTAAAGATACTTTTCAAAGGGTATGTTCCTAGACTAAAAAACAAATTATGCTTACCTGATAATTTCATTTCCATGTGTGGGAGGAGAGTCCACTGCTTCATTCATTACTTGTGGGAAATAAGAACCTGGCCACCAGGAGGAGGCAAAGACACCCCAGCCAAAGGCTTAAAGGGACACTAAACCAAGATTTTTTTCTTTCGTGATTCAGACAGAGCATGCAATTTTAAGCAACTTTCTAATTTACTCCTATTATCATTTTTTTCTTCGTTCTCTTGCTATCTTTATTTGAAAAAGAAGGCATCTAAGCTAAGGAGAGACCATTTTTGGTTCAGACTTTGGACAGCACTTGTTTATTCATGGGTGAATTTATCCACCAATCAGCAAGAACAACCCAGGTTGTTCACCAAAAACAGGCCGGCACCTAAACTTACATTATTGCTTTTCAAATAAAGATATCAAAAGAATGATGAAAATTTGATAATAGGAGTAAACTAGAAAGTTGCTTAAAATTGCATACTCTATCTGAATCAATAAAGAAAAATTTTGGGTTCAGTGTCCCTTTAAATACCTCCCCCACTCCCCTCATCCCCCAGTCATTCTACCAAGGGAGCAAGGAACAGAAATATCAGGGTAAAAATGGTGCCAGAAGAATAATATTAAATTTAGGTCCGCCCACCAGAGCAAACGTGCGGGAGCAGTGGACTCTCCTCCCACAGATGGAAATGAAATTATCAGGTAAGCATAATTTATGTTTTCCATCTTAATGGGAGGAGAGTCCACTGCTTCATTCATTACTTGTGGGGAAAAATGCCCAAGCTCTAGAGAACACTGATTGAACAAAAATGGGAGGGAAAAGGAGGCGGACCCTAAACTGAGGGCACCACAGCCTGTAGAACCTCTCCCCCAAAAACAGCTTCTGCCCAAGCAAAAACATCAAATTTGTAAATGTATGTAAGGAGGACCAAGTAGCCGCCTTACAAATCTGCTCCACAGAGGCCTTGTTCTTAAAGGCCCAAGAAGAGGGCCGTAAAGTGAGCCGTAATCCTCTGAGGAGGCTTATGTACCGCTGTCTCATAGGCCAAATGGATAACGCTCCTCAACCAAAAAGACAGAGAAGTGGAAGAGGCCCACTACGCTTTCCTGAATACACCACAAATAAGGATGCCTGTGACGAAAGGCAAAGAATGACTGGGGGATGATTGGAAGTATTTAAGCCTTTGGCTGGGGTGTATTTGCCTCCTCCTGGTGGCTAGGTTCTTATTTCCCACAAGTAATGAATGAAGCAGTGGACTCTCCTCCCATTAAGATGGAAATCAATGCCAATTCTACAAACAAAATAGGAGTTCATTAAAGGGACAGTCTACTATAGAATTGTTATTGTTTTAAAAGATAGATAATGCCTTTATTACCCATTCCCCAGTTTTGCATAACCAACACAGTTATATTAATATACTTTTTACCTCTGTGATTACCTTGTATCTAGAAACCTTCTTCCAGCCCCCTGATCACAGTGACTGTTTATTATCTATTGTCTTAAATTTAGCATTGTTTTGTGCTAAATCTTAAATAACCCCCTGTGCCTGAACACAGTGTTATCTATATGGCCCACGTGTACTTTCTGTCTCTTTGTGTTGAAAAGAGATTTAAAAAGCATGTGATAAGAGGCAGCCCTCAAAGGCTTAGATATTAGCATATGAGCCTACCTATGTTTAGTTTAAACTAAGAATACCAAGAGAAAAAAGCAAATTTGATGCTAAAAGTAAATTGGAAAGTTGATTAAAATTAAAAGTCCTATCTGAATAATGAAAGTTTAATTTATACTAGACTGTCCCCTTAAAAAAACAAATCTTGTACGCAAATCTATTTCAATGCAATTAGAAACAGATTTTGACAGCAGATGAGAACCATATGCCCCATACGTCTGCCTAATACTCCCTAAAAGTATAAACTTAGCCTAATGCTTATCCCCCATAGTGTTTGTGATTACCACCTCTTGTGGAAGTTTACTTCATTCAAACACCCCTTTTGTAAAGAAGTGCTTCCGAAAATTACTCCTGAATCTACTACCCTTCAGCTTGTGACCATGACCATGTTCTTTAATTTATCTTTTTATGAAAAATACTTGCATAATTCTTGCGTATAATTAAAAAACTAACAAATAAAAGTTTGCATCCAAATATTGTTTTCTTTTACCTCCAAGAGACGGGCCACTGTTAGATCCAACTTCTGGGGTACGAACACCTTTGCCAGAAACACCTGATGCTGGAACAAGATTTTTTGTTACACAGATAACTTAGAGGAAGGAATGCAAAGAAAAGTAGAGAAAGAAAGAAAGACGTGCCCAAAATACACATCAACCACTAGACAGAATCCCCTCCCTTTCCACCCAGTCTGATGTCTCAGGAATGAACTGGTTACAAGTGTTGTTACCTTGGTCGTTAGGCATGGTATGTGACGATTCTGCCAATGTGAGGCATGAGAGAGAGGAGGGGTAAACAGAATGAGAAACGGAAGAGAGCAAAATGGGGAGAGAAAGAGAATCCAGGGAAGAATGAAAAAAGAGGAGAGACATAAGGAAGGAAAGAGCACAAACAGGAGGAGAGGAGAAAGAAAAATTATTTATTAGAGAGCAGGCATCTAGCCCCTTTGCTACCAAAGAACATGTTGCCAGCTCCTTCTACAGTGAAAGGAATTAAAAAATACAGGCATAAGTGCTATGAAAAGAGGACTCTGCATTAAAAAACAGACCCTCTTACAATTTCATTTATAGATCTAAATTGAGCAGTAATTAGTGATCAATAAACAGATTTCCAATCTATATTACAAATATGTTCTTAATTACAGTACAAATGTTCTTAAGCTTCAATATCTTTGATTCCATTCTATAAAACAACTTAATAAAAGTTTTTTTGTAGTTGGCAATGGTAGAACTAATATTTATGAACATTTTCATATAATGCCTATGCAAGTGACAATATCTCCACCCTAATTATTGTACACATGGGCTCAGCAGCCTGTTCCACTGCTTACAAGGATGGAGAGATTGCCAAAGACAGACATTATTGTAAACACTGCTATTTACAAACACAAATAAGCATAAGGCCTGTTCTTGATTATCCCTTTGAATACTTTTCTAAAGAGTAATATTAATTAATTTCTTAATGGAAAGTGTAAAGGTATCATTGCAGAAAAAAAAATTCCCTTGCAGCACATCATTACTTCAGAAGTTTTTTTTTTGTGAGCCAACAGTTTGAGCTGTTCTCCAATCTGCGCTCTAGCCATACAGCACTCACACAATGTATTATTGTGGCTAGAACGCTGATTGGAGAACAGTTCAATTAGCTCATAAAAAAAAAAAAAAAAAAGATTACTTTTAAAGTGGGCGACTAGAGCAGAGGGTATTTTAAATTGTAAAGCTACATTAAAAAGCTAGTTATAGCGCTTCTTCATTACAACTGATGAATTAAACTCCATCTAAAATATCTCTAGCATTGCAGATCTGTTTATACAAAGGGGAAGGTTAACCATCACTTATGGGGTAGGGATAATTTCCTCCCAGTTACTCAATATTACTGCAGTTCGGTTACACTAAGAGAGACATACGCTGAGAGGCGTAACTAGAAACCACAGGGCCAGGTGCAAGAATCTAAGAAGGGCCCCCCACCTCCACCAAAAAAAAGTGAATTTAATACATATATCTTTTTTTGCCCACAGTCTGTGAGATGGTCTGACCCCCCTATTACTGTATATAGTGACACTGTTTAACCCACCAGTACTGTATATAATAAGTCAGTGACACAGTCTGTAATCTGCCAGTGAGATGGCTGGCCTGACCCTACCCGCCCCAGTACTTTATAAAGTGACAACAGTAGTCTAAGACATAGTCCAGCCCCCCCCCCCCCCGTACTGTATATAGTGGTACTGTATAATGACACTGTTTACCCCCTCCCCCCATGCTGTAGTAACAAGGTCTGTAATTTGCTGGTTCCACAAACATACACACACACAGTCACATACATACACACACACACACCAATGGGTAAAACAGAAAGACTAAACCCTGTAGTCAGAGTCACTAGTGAAGCATCATTTCACACTCACACGATATCAGTGCAGGCAGTGGCAGGTCAACGTTTTTTTTGTTTTTTTTGAAGGGGGCAGAGTCGCAATTGCGATGTCTGCACCCCCTGTAGTTTCGCCCCTGCATACGCTGTATAAATTTAGTAATTCTCCCTAATTGGGTTCGCTTCCTTGGCCCGATTCAAAGGCCTATTTCTCACTTAACTCAAGGGAACATAATAAACACAAGTGAAGCTATAGCACAAACTTAGCAGTTTTGGTTTCTCTCATAACATTATTGAAGAGTCACAAATTGAAGTTAAAACAATATAGTCACAGATGACTTTGATTTTCCTAGGGACGACTTAGAAAAATTCCCTGCTATTTTCAAAATGTGCTATAAATATTTTTCCGCATGCACACTGTAATTATTGTGCTCGGGCTTCTGTAGAGACAGGAAGAGCAGGGGGTGTGTCGTTAGCATGTAGCGGCTGCTTTGCTTTTTAGCCCAAGACCAAAGCAGCAAGTCAGAGTGCCTCTGAAACGAAGCTCTGATACCGGCAGTCACAGGGATCAGAGTATCAGAGGTATGTAAATGTAATGTAATGTATATTGTCAGGAATGACCCGCTTGCACAATCGTCTGTCATTATGTGTAGCCTTAGCAACAGGTACTTATGAAAGCAAACATTTCTAGCACAGCTGCCATCCACTTCATTAGTCATAGCGTGGAGCAAGGTCTGTGCTCCACGCTTTACCTGTAAGGACGTGGATGGCAGCTGTGTGGTCATAAGCACATGTTTACTTACTAAGTAAACTAAATATTATTATTCCCAGTTACATTTTATTTTAACAAACTTGCTCTCTCTCCCCCCCTCCATATGATTATCTCCCCCCTCCCTGTGTCTCTCTTCCCCCTCCTCCCTCTCCTTGTGTCTCTCTTCCCCCTCCTCCCTCTCCCTGTGTCTCTCCCTTCCTCCCTGTGTCCCTATTCCTCTCCCTTCCTCCGTCTATACAAGTTACGGCCTGTGTCCCTAACCCTCTCCCACAAGGGCCTCCATTACATATAGAGTGTCGCTCGCAAAAGCCGGCGACGCCAGATTTTGCGCGATTTTGGTATTACATATACGGCGTAGCATACAAGTTACGGACGTATATTTCAACCGTCGCTCGCAATTTTTACTCCCATAGGCTAACATGGGACCGCGTCGTAAATCGGTATCCAATATCCAGCGCAAGGCCTTAGATGGCGAAAATGGAGAAATCTTACTCCATTTTCCCCTCGCCATAAAAGGTAGCCATAGCAGACCTTGCGCTAAGTATGGGAGCACCGTAACTCCCGAAAATGCCTGCAAAAATAAACTAACACCTAACGCATGCGCAATATCTAGCTACCTGTCAACCGCAATCCCCCACCGCAATAACTAATAAACTCTATTAACCCCTAAACCGCCATAGCCCACACCGCAATAAACCTATTCTAGTATTAACCCCTAAACCGCCATAGCCCACATAGCCTATTAAATGTATTAACCCCTAATCTGCCGCCAACGTCGCCGCCACTATAATAAAGTTATTAACCCCTAAACCTAAGTCTAACCCTAACACCCCCCTAACTTAAATAAATCTAAATAAAATATTATTAACTAAATTATTCCTATTTAAAACCAAATACTTACCTATAAAATAAACCCTAAGATAGCTACAATATAATTAATAATTACATTGTAGCTATTTTAGTATTTATTTTATTTTACAGGCAACTTTGTATTTATTTTAACTAGGTACAATAGCTATTAAATAGTTAACTATTTAATAGCTACCTAGTTAAAATAAGTACAAATTTACCTGTAAAATAAAACCTAACCTAAGTTACAATTACACCTAACACTACACTATCATTAAATAAATTAAACAAATGAACTACAATTACCTAAAATTAAATAAAATAAACTATAGTACAAAAACCCCCCCACTAAATTACAGAAAATAAAAAAAATCTAAGCCCCCCAAAATAATAAAATTCCCTACCCTATACTAAATTACAAATAGCCCTTAAAAGGGCTTTTTGCGGGGCATTGCCCCAAAGTAATCCGCTCTTTTACCTGTAAAAAAAGAAATACAACCCCCCCCAACATTAAAACCCACCACCCACACCCAACCTTACTCTAAAAACCACCCAATCCCCCCTTAAAAAACCTAGCACTACCCCATTGAAGATCACCCTACCTTGAGCCGTCTTCACCTAGCCGGGCAGAAGTCTTCATCCGATCCGGGCACAAGTGGTCCTCCATCCGGGCAGAAGTCTTCATCCGATCCGGTCAGAAGAGGTCCTCCATCCGGGCAGAAGTCTTCATCCAAGCGGCATCTTCTATCTTCTAACATCCGACAAGGAGCGGCTCCATCTTGAAGACATCCGACGCGGAGCATCCTTCCTGGCCGACGGACTAACGGCGAATGAAGGTTCCTTTAAATGACGTCATTCAAGATGGCGTCCCTTGAATTCCGATTGGCTGATTCTATCAGCCAATCGGAATTAAGGTAGGAACATTCCTATTGGCTGATGCAATCAGCCAATAGGATTGAGCTTGCATTCTATTGGCTGATTGGAACAATCAATAGCCAATAGGATTTTTCCTACCTTAATTCCGATTGGCTGATAGAATCCTATCAGCCAATCGGAAGTCAAGGGACGCCATCATGGATGGCGTCATTTAAAGGAACCTTCATTCGTCGTTAGTCCGTCGGCCAGGAAGGATGCTCCGCGTCGGATGTCTTCAAGATGGAGCCGCTCCTCGTCGGATGGAAGAAGATAGAAGATGCCGCTAGGATGAAGACTTTTGCCCGGATGGAGGACCTCTTTTGCCCGGATCGGATGAAGACTTCTGCCCGGCTGGGTGAAGACGGCTCAAGGTAGGGTGATCTTCAATGGGGTAGTGTTAGGTTTTTTTTAAGGGGGGATTGGGTGGGTTTTAGAGTAAGGTTGGGTGTGGGTGGTGGGTTTTAATGTTGGGGGGGGTTGTATTTCTTTTTTTACAGGTTAAAGAGCTGATTACTTTAATTTTCTGTAATTTAGTGTTTGTTTTTTGTTGTACTATAGTTTATTTTATTTTATTGTATTTAATTTTAGGTAATTGTAGTTAATTTATTTAATGATAGTGTAGTGTTAGGTGTAATTGTAACTTAGGTCAGGTTTTATTTTACAGGTAAATTTGTAATTATTTTAACTAGGTAGCTATTAAATAGTTATTAACTATTTAATAGCTATTGTACCTAGTTAAAATAAATACAAAGTTGCCTGTAAAATAAAAATAAATCCTAAAATAGCTACAATGTAAATATTAATTATATTGTAGCTATCTTAGGGTTTATTTTATAGGTAAGTATTTAGTTTTAAATAGGAAACCTGCGCCGTATTTGGGTTCGCTCTCACTCTCGTTCGCTCTCACTCTCTTTAACTCTCTCTCACTCTCTTTAACTCTCTCTCACTCTCTTTAACTCTCTCTCACTCTCTTTAACTCTCTCTCACTCTCTTTAACTCTCTCTCACTCTCTTTAACTCTCTCTCACTCTCTTTAACTCTCTCTCACTCTCTTTAACTCTCTCTCACTCTCTTTAACTCTCTCTCACTCTCTTTAACTCTCTCTCACTCTCTTTAACTCTCTCTCACTCTCTTTAACTCTCTCTCACTCTCTTTAACTCTCTCTCACTCTCTTTAACTCTCTCTCACTCTCTTTAACTCTCTCTCACTCTCTCTCACTCTCTCTCACTCTCTCTCACTCTCTCTCACTCTCTCTCACTCTCTTTAACTCTCTCTCACTCTCTTTAACTCTCTCTCACTCTCTTTAACTCTCTCTCACTCTCTTTAACTCTCTCTCACTCTCTTTAACTCTCTCTCACTCTCTTTAACTCTCTCTCACTCTCTTTAACTCTCTCTCACTCTCTTTAACTCTCTCTCACTCTCTTTAACTCTCTCTCACTCTCTTTAACTCTCTCTCACTCTCTTTAACTCTCTCTCACTCTCTTTAACTCTCTCTCACTCTCTTTAACTCTCTCTCACTCTCTTTAACTCTCTCTCACTCTCTTTAACTCTCTCTCACTCTCTTTAACTCTCTCTCACTCTCTTTAACTCTCTCTCACTCTCTCTCACTCTCTCTCACTCTCTTTAACTCTCTCTCACTCTCTTTAACTCTCTCTCACTCTCTTTAACTCTCTCTCACTCTCTTTAACTCTCTCTCACTCTCTTTAACTCTCTCTCACTCTCTTTAACTCTCTCTCACTCTCTTTAACTCTCTCTCACTCTCTTTAACTCTCTCTCCCTCTCTTTAACTCTCTCTCCCTCTCTTTAACTCTCTCTCCCTCTCTTTAACTCTCTCTCCCTCTCTTTAACTCTCTCTCCCTCTCTTTAACTCTCTCTCCCTCTCTTTAACTCTCTCTCCCTCTCTTTAACTCTCTCTCCCTCTCTTTAACTCTCTCTCACTCTCTTTAACTCTCTCTCCCTCTCTTTAACTCTCTCTCCCTCTCTTTAACTCTCTCTCCCTCTCTTTAACTCTCTCTCCCTCTCTTTAACTCTCTCTCCCTCTCTTTAACTCTCTCCCTCTCTTTAACTCTCTCTCCCTCTCTTTAACTCTCTCTCCCTCTCTTTAACTCTCTCTCCCTCTCTTTAACTCTCTCTCCCTCTCTTTAACTCTCTCTCCCTCTCTTTAACTCTCTCCCTCTCTTTAACTCTCTCCCTCTCTTTAACTCTCTCCCTCTCTTTAACTCTCTCCCTCTCTTTAACTCTCTCCCTCTCTTTAACTCTCTCCCTCTCTTTAACTCTCTCCCTCTCTTTAACTCTCTCCCTCTCTTTAACTCTCTCCCTCTCTTTAACTCTCTCCCTCTCTTTAACTCTCTCCCTCTCTTTAACTCTCTCCCTCTCTTTAACTCTCTCCCTCTCTTTAACTCTCTCCCTCTCTTTAACTCTCTCCCTCTCTTTAACTCTCTCCCTCTCTTTAACTCTCTCCCTCTCTTTAACTCTCTCCCTCTCTTTAACTCTCTCCCTCTCTTTAACTCTCTCCCTCTCTTTAACTCTCTCCCTCTCTTTAACTCTCTCACTCTCTTTAACTCTCTCACTCTCTTTAACTCTCTCACTCTCTTTAACTCTCTCTTTAACTCTCTCACCGTAAAGGTTACACTGCTGGAACACCTCCATTCAGCTCAAGATAAGGATGCAGCCACTGATTGGAGAATACACAGGAATTCTTGATTTGGAGCATACACAGATATCCTTGTTTGCTCACCAGCTCTATCATCATCTGGAGTGTCAGTTGAGTACATCTCTGACTATATTTAAATTGCACTTCAACTTTGAAAACAAACATTTTTGCAATAAACTTCAATTAGTAAAAATGCTTCAAGTAAAAGTCATTGTTGTTTTTTCAGTGGCAGATGCACTTATGCTGTCCCAGTGTTCAAACCCTAAGCTTACTGAGTGTGTCAGCATTGGTTTGTATGGCACAAATGATCTTCAATGAAGCAATACCCACTAACGTCAGCTCTCTGAGAAAGTGAGTATGGTGTTTGAATTCTGGTGCGCATGGCACTCAGAGCATAAGTCTGCCAGTGTAAAACAGTAATAACTGTTACTAGAAGAATTATATTGCAAAAATTGTTTTCAAAATTGAAATGCACCTAAGCACGTTTTAATTTTTACTTTTCTATCCTTTAAAAAAATAGATAAATAAATTGAGTATATGTACTCAAGCGACACTCCAGAAGGATACAGCTAGAGAGCAAACCAAAAAAAAAAAAGCAAGAATACCTGTGGTATGCTCCAATCAGTAGCTGCATCCTTATCTGGAGCTGAATGGAGGCGTTCCTAGAGAGAAAGAGAGAGAAAGAGAAAGAGAGAGAGAGAGAGAAAGAGAGAGAAAGAGAAAAAGAGAAAGAGAAAAAGAGAAAGAGAAAAAGAGAAAGAGAGAGAAAGAGAAAAAGACAGGGATAATTTCTTTCATGGTGGCAAGAGTCCATGAGCTAGTGACATATGCATTCCTACCAGGAGGGGGAAAGTTTCCCAAACCTCAAATGCCTATAAATACACCTCCCGCATACTTCAATTTAACATATAGCCAACTTAGTGAGGTGTAAAAGCATAAAAAGAGGAACAGGATAAATAAAGTGCTTTATATAAAAAAATCATAACAACCAAAAAATTGGGTGGGTCTCATGGACTCTTGACAGCATGAAAGAAATTAATCAGATAAGTTCTTACATAAATTATGTTTTCTTTCATATAGGTGGCAAGAGTCCATGAGCTAGTGACATATGGGATATAATACCCAAGATGTGGCAGTCTATGAGTCACTAGAGAGGGAGTGAAAAAATAAAAAACAGCTATTTCCGCTGAGAAATTAAATCCAAAAAATAATTAAGTTTTCTTAAAAAAAAAATAAAACACTCAAATCATAGGCACTAGAATCAAACAGACAGCTGCCCGAAGAACCTTTCTACCAAAGGCTGCTTCCGAAGAAGCAAACACATAAAAATGGTAAAATTTAGTAAATGTATGCAAATACCAAGTTGCTTCTTTGCAGATTTGATCAACTGAAGCTTCATTCTTGAAAGCCCAAGATGTGGCGACTGATCTAGTAGAATGAGCTGTAATTCGCTGAGGCAGAGACTGCCCCGCCTCCAAATAAGCTTTATGAATCAAAAGCTTCAACCAAGGTGCCAAGGAAATGGCAGAGGCTTTCTGACCTTTTCTGGAACCAGAAAAAAACAGAATTTATGCTTACCTGATAAATTACTTTCTCCAACGGTGTGTCCGGTCCACGGCGTCATCCTTACTTGTGGGATATTCTCTTCCCCAACAGGAAATGGCAAAGAGCCCAGCAAAGCTGGTCACATGATCCCTCCTAGGCTCCGCCTACCCCAGTCATTCGACCGACGTACAGGAGGAAAAATGCATAGGAGAAACCATATGATACCGTGGTGACTGTAGTTAGAGAAAATAATTCATCAGACCTGATTAAAAAAACCAGGGCGGGCCGTGGACCGGACACACCGTTGGAGAAAGTAATTTATCAGGTAAGCATAAATTCTGTTTTCTCCAACATAGGTGTGTCCGGTCCACGGCGTCATCCTTACTTGTGGGAACCAATACCAAAGCTTTAGGACACGGATGAAAGGAGGGAGCAAATCAGGTCACCTAAACGGAAGGCACCACGGCTTGCAAAACCTTTCTCCCAAAAATAGCCTCTGAAGAAGCAAAAGTATCAAATTTGTAAAATTTGGCAAAAGTGTGCAGTGAAGACCAAGTCGCTGCCTTACATATCTGGTCAACAGAAGCCTCGTTCTTGAAGGCCCATGTGGAAGCCACAGCCCTAGTGGAGTGAGCTGTGATTCTTTCAGGAGGCTGCCGTCCGGCAGTCTCATAAGCCAATCGGATAATGCTTTTAAGCCAAAAAGAAAGAGAGGTAGAAGTTGCTTTTTGACCTCTCCTTTTACCAGAATAAACAACAAACAAAGAAGATGTTTGTCTGAAATCTTTAGTGGCCTCTAAATAGAATTTTAGAGCACGGACTACGTCCAAATTGTGTAACAAACGTTCCTTCTTTGAAACTGGATTCGGACACAAGAAGGTACAACTATCTCCTGGTTAATATTTTTGTTGGAAACAACTTTCGGAAGAAAACCAGGCTTAGTACGCAAAACCACCTTATCTGCATGGAATACCAGATAGGGCGGAGAACACTGCAGAGCAGATAACTCAGAAACTCTTCTAGCAGAAGAAATTGCAACCAAAAACAAAACTTTCCAAGATAATAACTTAATATCTACGGAATGTAAGGGTTCAAATGGAACCCCTTGAAGAACTGAAAGAACTAGATTAAGACTCCAGGGAGGAGTCAAAGGTCTGTAAACAGGCTTGATTCTAACCAGAGCCTGAACAAACGCTTGAACGTCTGGCACAGCTGCCAGCCTTTTGTGAAGTAAAACAGATAACGCAGAGATCTGTCCCCTCAGAGAACTTGCAGATAATCCTTTCTCCAAACCTTCTTGTAGAAAGGATAGAATCTTAGGAATTTTTATCTTGTTCCATGGAAATCCTTTAGATTCACACCAACAGATATATTTTTTCCATATCTTATGGTAAATTTTTCTAGTTACAGGCTTTCTAGCCTGAATCAGAGTATCTATTACAGAATCTAAAAACCCACGCTTTGATAAAATCAAGCGTTCAATCTCCAAGCAGTCAGTTGGAGGGAAACCAGATTCGGATGTTCGAATGGACCTTGAACAAGAAGGTCCTGTCTCAAAGGTAGCTTCCATGGTGGAGCCGATGACATATTCACCAGGTCTGCATACCAAGTCCTGCGTGGCCACGCAGGAGCTATCAAGATCACCGAAGCCCTCTCCTGATTGATCCTGGCT
Source organism: Bombina bombina (assembly GCF_027579735.1). NCBI lineage: Eukaryota > Metazoa > Chordata > Amphibia > Anura > Bombinatoridae > Bombina > Bombina bombina. The sequence goes on along the minus strand of NC_069504.1, from coordinate 485,561,688 downwards.
ACCAGCCTGGGAATGAGAGGAAACGGTGGGAATACATAAGCTAGGTTGAAGGTCCAAGGTGCTACTAGTGCATCTACTAGAGTCGCCTTGGGATCCCTGGATCTGGACCCGTAACAAGGAACCTTGAAGTTCTGACGAGAGGCCATCAGATCCATGTCTGGAATGCTCCATAATCGAGTTATTTGGGCAAAGATTTCCGGATGGAGTTCCCACTCCCCCGGATGGAATGTCTGACGACTCAGAAAATCCGCTTCCCAATTTTCCACTCCTGGGATGTGGATTGCAGACAAGTGGCAGGAGTGATCCTCCGCCCATTGAATTATCTTGGTCACTTCCTCCATCGCCAGGGAACTCCTTGTTCCCCCCTGATGGTTGATATATGCAACTGTCGTCATGTTGTCTGATTGAAACCTTATGAATTTGGCCTTTGCTAGATGAGGCCAAGCTTTGAGAGCATTGAATATCGCTCTCAGTTCCAGAATGTTTATCGGGAGAAGAGATTCTTCCCGAGACCATAGACCCTGAGCTTTCAGGGGTTCCCAGACCGCGCCCCAGCCCACCAGACTGGCGTCGGTCGTGACAATGACCCACTCTGGTCTGCGGAAGCTCATTCCCTGTGACAGGTTGTCCAGGATCAGCCACCAACGGAGTGAATCTCTGGTCCTTTGATCTACTTGAATCGTCGGAGACAAGTCTGTATAATCCCCATTCCACTGTCTGAGCATGCACAGTTGTAATGGTCTTAGATGAATTCGTGCAAAAGGAACTATGTCCATTGCTGCAACCATCAATCCTATTACTTCCATGCACTGCGCTATGGAAGGACGAAGAACAGAATGAAGTACTTGACAAGAGCTTAGAAGTTTTGATTTTCTGATCTCTGTCAGAAAAATCCTCATTTCTAAGGAGTCTATTATTGTTCCCAAGAAGGGAACTCTTGTTGACGGAGAAAGAGAACTTTTTTCTATGTTCACTTTCCATCCGTGAGATCTGAGAAAGGCTAGGACAATGTCCGTATGAGCCTTTGCTTTTGACAGAGACGACGCTTGAATCAGGATGTCGTCCAAGTACAGTACTACTGCAATGCCCCTTGGTCTTAGAACCGCTAGAAGGGACCCTAGTACCTTTGTGAAAATTCTCGGGGCAGTGGCTAATCCGAATGGAAGTGCCACAAACTGGTAATGCTTGTCCAGAAAAGCGAACCTTAGGAACTGATGATGTTCCTTGTGGATAGGAATATGTAGGTACGCATCCTTTAAATCCACCGTGGTCATAAATTGACCTTCCTGGATGGTAGGAAGGATCGTTCGAATGGTTTCCATTTTGAACGATGAACCCTGAGAAATTTGTTTAGAATCTTGAGATCTAAAATTGGTCTGAATGTTCCCTCTTTTTTGGGAACTATGAACAGGTTGGAGTAAAACCCCATCCCTTGTTCTCCTATTGGAACTGGATGAATTACTCCCATCTTTAACAGGTCTTCTACACAATGTAAGAATGCCTGTCTTTTTATTTGGTTTGAAGATAATTGAGACCTGTGGAACCTTCCCCTTGGGGGTAGTTCCTTGAATTCCAGGAGATAACCTTGAGAAACTATTTCTAGTGCCCAAGGATCCTGAACATCTCTTGCCCAGGCCTGAGCAAAGAGAGAAAGTCTGCCCCCCACCAGATCCGGTCCCGGATCGGGGGCCATCCCTTCATGCTGTTTTGGTAGCAGTGGCAGGCTTCTTGGCCTGCTTACCCTTGTTCCAGCCTTGCATCGGTCTCCAGGCTGGTTTGGGTTGAGAAGTATTACCCTCTTGCTTAGAGGATGTAGAAGTAGAGGCTGGTCCGTTTCTGCGAAAGGGACGAAAAACAGAATTTATGTTTACCTGATAAATTACTTTCTCCAACGGTGTGTCCGGTCCACGGCGTCATCCTTACTTGTGGGATATTCTCTTCCCCAACAGGAAATGGCAAAGAGCCCAGCAAAGCTGGTCACATGATCCCTCCTAGGCTCCGCCTACCCCAGTCATTCGACCGACGTTAAGGAGGAATATTTGCATAGGAGAAACCATATGGTACCGTGGTGACTGTAGTTAAAGAAAATAAATTATCAGACCTGATTAAAAAAACCAGGGCGGGCCGTGGACCGGACACACCGTTGGAGAAAGTAATTTATCAGGTAAACATAAATTCTGTTTTCTCCAACATAGGTGTGTCCGGTCCACGGCGTCATCCTTACTTGTGGGAACCAATACCAAAGCTTTAGGACACGGATGAAGGGAGGGAGCAAATCAGGTCACCTAAATGGAAGGCACCACGGCTTGCAAAACCTTTCTCCCAAAAATAGCCTCAGAAGAAGCAAAAGTATCAAACTTGTAAAATTTGGTAAAAGTGTGCAGTGAAGACCAAGTCGCTGCCCTACATATCTGATCAACAGAAGCCTCGTTCTTGAAGGCCCATGTGGAAGCCACAGCCCTAGTGGAATGAGCTGTGATTCTTTCGGGAGGCTGCCGTCCGGCAGTCTCGTAAGCCAATCTGATGATGCTTTTAATCCAAAAAGAGAGAGAGGTAGAAGTTGCTTTTTGACCTCTCCTTTTACCAGAATAAACAACAAACAAGGAAGATGTTTGTCTAAAATCCTTTGTAGCATCTAAATAGAATTTTAGAGCGCGAACAACATCCAAATTGTGCAACAAACGTTCCTTCTTTGAAACTGGTTTCGGACACAGAGAAGGTACGATAATCTCCTGGTTAATGTTTTTGTTAGAAACAACTTTTGGAAGAAAACCAGGTTTAGTACGTAAAACCACCGTATCTGCATGGAACACCAGATAAGGAGGAGAACACTGCAGAGCAGATAATTCTGAAACTCTTCTAGCAGAAGAAATTGCAACTAAAAACAAAACTTTCCAAGATAACAACTTAATATCAACGGAATGCAAGGGTTCAAACGGAACCCCCTGAAGAACTGAAAGAACTAAATTGAGACTCCAAGGAGGAGTCAAAGGTTTGTAAACAGGCTTAATTCTAACCAGAGCCTGAACAAAGGCTTGAACATCTGGCACAGCGGCCAGCTTTTTGTGAAGTAACACAGACAAGGCAGAAATCTGTCCCTTCAGGGAACTTGCAGATAATCCTTTTTCCAATCCTTCTTGAAGGAAGGATAGAATCCTAGGAATCTTAACCTTGTCCCAAGGGAATCCTTTAGATTCACACCAACAGATATATTTTTTCCAAATTTTGTGGTAAATCTTTCTAGTTACAGGCTTTCTGGCCTGAACAAGAGTATCGATAACAGAATCTGAGAATCCTCGCTTCGATAAGATCAAGCGTTCAATCTCCAAGCAGTCAGCTGGAGTGAAACCAGATTCGGATGTTCGAACGGACCCTGAACAAGAAGGTCTCGTCTCAAAGGTAGCTTCCAAGGAGGAGCCGATGACATATTCACCAGATCTGCGTACCAAGTCCTGCGTGGCCACGCAGGAGCTATCAAGATCACCGACGCCCTCTCCTGATTGATCCTGGCTACCAGCCTGGGGATGAGAGGAAACGGCGGGAACACATAAGCTAGTTTGAAGGTCCAAGGTGCTACTAGTGCATCCACTAGAGCCGCCTTGGGATCCCTGGATCTGGACCCGTAGCAAGGAACTTTGAAGTTCTGACGAGAGGCCATCAGATCCATGTCTGGAATGCCCCACAGCTGAGTGACTTGGGCAAAGATTTCCGGATGGAGTTCCCACTCCCCCGGATGCAATGTCTGACGACTCAGAAAATCCGCTTCCCAATTTTCCACTCCTGGGATGTGGATAGCAGACAGGTGGCAGGAGTGAGACTCCGCCCATAGAATGATTTTGGTCACTTCTTCCATCGCCAGGGAACTCCTTGTTCCCCCCTGATGGTTGATGTACGCAACAGTTGTCATGTTGTCTGATTGAAACCGTATGAACTTGGCCCTCGCTAGCTGAGGCCAAGCCTTGAGAGCATTGAATATCGCTCTCAGTTCCAGAATATTTATCGGTAGAAGAGATTCTTCCCGAGACCAAAGACCCTGAGCTTTCAGGGATCCCCAGACCGCGCCCCAGCCCATCAGACTGGCGTCGGTCGTGACAATGACCCACTCTGGTCTGCGGAATGTCATCCCTCGTGACAGGTTGTCCAGGGACAGCCACCAACGGAGTGAGTCTCTGGTCCTCTGATTTACTTGTATCTTCGGAGACAAGTCTGTATAGTCCCCATTCCACTGACTGAGCATGCACAGTTGTAATGGTCTTAGATGAATGCGTGCAAAAGGAACTATGTCCATTGCCGCTACCATCAACCCGATCACTTCCATGCACTGAGCTATGGAAGGAAGAGGAACGGAATGGAGTATCCGACAAGAGTCTAGAAGTTTTGTTTTTCTGGCCTCTGTCAGAAAAATCCTCATTTCTAAGGAGTCTATTATTGTTCCCAAGAAGGGAACCCTTGTTGACGGAGATAGAGAACTCTTTTCCACGTTCACTTTCCATCCGTGAGATCTGAGAAAGGCCAGGACAATGTCCGTGTGAGCCTTTGCTTGAGGAAGGGACGACGCTTGAATCAGAATGTCGTCCAAGTAAGGTACTACAGCAATGCCCCTTGGTCTTAGCACAGCTAGAAGGGACCCTAGTACCTTTGTGAAAATCCTTGGAGCAGTGGCTAATCCGAAAGGAAGCGCCACGAACTGGTAATGTTTGTCCAGGAATGCGAACCTCAGGAACCGATGATGTTCCTTGTGGATAGGAATATGTAGATACGCATCCTTTAAATCCACCGTGGTCATGAATTGACCTTCCTGGATGGAAGGAAGAATAGTTCGAATGGTTTCCATCTTGAACGATGGAACCTTGAGAAACTTGTTTAAGATCTTGAGATCTAAGATTGGTCTGAACGTTCCCTCTTTTTTGGGAACTATAAACAGATTGGAGTAGAACCCCATCCCTTGTTCTCTTAATGGAACGGGATGAATCACTCCCATTTTTAACAGGTCTTCTACACAATGTAAGAATGCCTGTCTTTTTATGTGGTCTGAAGACAACTGAGACCTGTGGAACCTCCCCCTTGGGGGAAGTCCCTTGAATTCCAGAAGAAAACCTTGGGAGACTATTTCTAGCGCCCAAGGATCCAGAACATCTCTTGCCCAAGCCTGAGCGAAGAGAGAGAGTCTGCCCCCCACCAGATCCGGTCCCGGATCGGGGGCCAACATTTCATGCTGTCTTGGTAGCAGTGGCAGGTTTCTTGGCCTGCTTTCCCTTGTTCCAGCCTTGCATTGGTCTCCAAGCTGGCTTGGCTTGAGAAGTATTACCCTCTTGCTTAGAGGACGTAGCACTTTGGGCTGGTCCGTTTCTACGAAAGGGACGAAAATTAGGTTTATTTTTTGCCTTGAAAGGCCGATCCTGAGGAAGGGCGTGGCCCTTACCCCCAGTGATATCCGAGATAATCTCTTTCAAGTCAGGGCCAAATAACGTTTTCCCCTTGAAAGGAATATTAAGTAGCTTGTTCTTGGAAGACGCATCAGCCGACCAAGATTTCAACCAAAGCGCTCTGCGCGCCACAATAGCAAACCCAGAATTCTTAGCCGCTAACCTAGCCAATTGCAAAGTGGCGTCTAGGGTGAAAGAATTAGCCAATTTGAGAGCATTGATTCTGTCCTTAATCTCCTCATAAGGAGGAGAATCACTGTCGACCGCCTTTATCAGCTCATCGAACCAGAAACATGCGGCTGTAGCGACAGGGACAATGCATGAAATTGGTTGTAGAAGGTAACCCTGCTGAACAAACATCTTTTTAAGCAAACCTTCTAATTTTTTATCCATAGGATCTTTGAAAGCACAACTATCCTCTATGGGTATAGTGGTGCGTTTGTTTAAAGTGGAAACCGCTCCCTCGACCTTGGGGACTGTCTGCCATAAGTCCTTTCTGGGGTCGACCATAGGAAACAATTTTTTAAATATGGGGGGAGGGACGAAAGGAAAACCGGGCCTTTCCCATTCTTTATTAACAATGTCCGCCACCCGCTTGGGTATAGGAAAAGCTTCTGGGAGCCCCGGCACCTCTAGGAACTTGTCCATTTTACATAGTTTCTCTGGGATGACCAACTTGTCACAATCATCCAGAGTGGATAATACCTCCTTAAGCAGAATGCGGAGATGTTCCAACTTAAATTTAAATGCAATCACATCAGGTTCAGCTTGTTGAGAAATGTTCCCTGAATCAGTAATTTCTCCCTCAGACAAAACCTCCCTGGCCCCATCAGACTGAGTTAGGGGCCCTTCAGAAATATTAATATCAGCGTCGTCATGCTCTTCAGTATCTAAAACAGAGCAGTCGCGCTTACGCTGAAAAGTGTTCATTTTGGCTAAAATGTTTTTGACAGAATTATCCATTACAGCCGTTAATTGTTGCATAGTAAGGAGTATTGGCGCGCTAGATGTACTAGGGGCCTCCTGAGTGGGCAAGACTCGTGTAGACGAAGGAGGGAATGATGCAGTACCATGCTTACTCCCCTCACTTGAGGAATCATCTTGGGCATCATTGTCATTGTCACATAAATCACATTTATTTAAATGAATAGGAATTCTGGCTTCCCCACATTCAGAACACAGTCTATCTGGTAGTTCAGACATGTTAAACAGGCATAAACTTGATAACAAGTACAAAAAACGTTTTAAAATAAAACCGTTACTGTCACTTTAAATTTTAAACTGAACACACTTTATTACTGCAAATGCGAAAAAACATGAAGGAATTGTTCAAAATTTACCAAATTTTCACCACAGTGTCTTAAAGCCTTAAAAGTATTGCACACCAAATTTGGAAGCTTTAACCCTTAAAATAACGGAACCGGAGCCGTTTTGAACTTTAACCCCTTTACAGTCCCTGGTATCTGCTTTGCTGAGACCCAACCAAGCCCCAAGGGGAATACGATACCAAATGACGCCTTCAGAAAGTCTTTTCTAAGTATCAGAGCTCCTCTCACATGCGACTGCATGCCATGCCTCTCAAAAACAAGTGCGCAACACCGGCGCGAAAATGAGGCTCTGCCTATGCTTTGGGAAAGCCCCTAAAGAATAAGGTGTCTAAAACAGTGCCTGCCGATATTATTATATCAAAATACCCAGATAAAATGATTCCTCAAGGCTAAATATGTGTTAATAATCAATCGATTTAGCCCAAAAAAAGTCTACAGTCTTAATAAGCCCTTTTTGAAGCCCTTATTTACAATCGTAATAAACATGGCTTACCGGATCCCAGAGGGAAAATGACAGCTTCCAGCATTACATAGTCTTGTTAGAATGTGTCATACCTCAAGCAGCAAGAGACTGCTCACTGTTCCCCCAACTGAAGTTAATTGCTCTCAACAGTCCTGTGTGGAACAGCCATGGATTTTAGTGACGGTTGCTAAAATCATTTTCCTCATACAAACAGAAATCTTCATCTCTTTTCTGTTTCTGAGTAAATAGTACATACCAGCACTATTTCAAAATAACAAACTCTTGATTGAATAATAAAAACTACAGTTAAACACTAAAAAACTCTAAGCCATCTCCGTGGAGATGTTGCCTGTACAACGGCAAAGAGAATGACTGGGGTAGGCGGAGCCTAGGAGGGATCATGTGACCAGCTTTGCTGGGCTCTTTGCCATTTCCTGTTGGGGAAGAGAATATCCCACAAGTAAGGATGACGCCGTGGACCGGACACACCTATGTTGGAGAAATTAGTCTTATTTCTAGCCTTAAAAGACCTATCCTGAGGAAGGGCGTGGCCCTTTCCCCCGGTGATGTCTGAAATAATCTCTTTCAAATCAGGACCAAACAGTGTTTTACCCTTGAAAGGGATGTTAAGCAATTTTGTCTTGGAAGACACATCCGCTGACCAAGACTTTAGCCAAAGCGCTCTGCGCGCCACGATAGCAAACCCTGAATTTTTCGCCGCTAATCTAGCTAATTGCAAAGCGGCATCTAGAATAAAAGAGTTAGCCAATTTAAGTGCTTGAACTCTGTCCATAACCTCCTCATACGAAGATTCTTTATTGAGCGACTTTTCTAGTTCTTCGAACCAGAAACACGCTGCCGTAGTGACAGGAACAATGCATGAAATTGGTTGTAGAAGGTAACCTTGCTGAACAAACATCTTTTTAAGCAAACCCTCTAATTTTTTATCCATAGGATCTTTGAAAGCACAACTATCTTCTATGGGAATAGTAGTGCGTTTGTTTAGAGTAGAGACCGCCCCCTCGACCTTAGGGACTGTCTGCCATAAGTCCTTTCTGGGGTCGACTATAGGAAATAATTTCTTAAATATAGGGGGAGGAACAAAAGGTATGCCGAGCCTTTCCCATTCCTTATTTACTATGTCCGCCACCCGCTTGGGTGTAGGAAAAGCATCGGGGGGCACCGGAACCTCTAGGAACTTGTCCATCTTACATAATTTCTCTGGAATGACCAAATTGTCACAATCATCCAGAGTAGATAATACCTCCTTAAGCAGTGCGCGGAGATGTTCTAATTTAAATTTAAATGTTACAACATCAGGTTCAGCTTGTTGAGAAATTTTTCCTGAATCTGAAATTTCTCCCTCAGACAAAACCTCCCTCCTGGCCCCTTCAGATTGGTGTGAGGGTATGTCAGAAACGTTATCATCAGCGTCCTCTTGCTCTTCAGTGTTTAAAACAGAGCAATCGCGCTTTCTCTGATAAGTAGGCATTTTAGATAAAATATTTGCAATAGAATTATCCATAACAGCCGTTAATTGTTGCATGGTAATAAGTATTGGCGCACTAGATGTACTAGGGGCCTCTTGTGTGGGCAAAACTGGTGTAGACACAGAAGGGGATGATGCAGTACCATGCTTACTCCCCTCATCTGAAGAATCATCTTGGGCAATATTATTATCTGTGGCATCATTGTCCCTACTTTGTTTGGACACTATGTCACAATTATCACATATATTTAAATGGGGAGACACATTGGCTTTCATACATATAGAACATCGCTTATCTGATGGTTCAGACATGTTAAACAGGCTTAAACTTGTCAACAAAGCACAAAAAACGTTTTAAAATAAAACCGTTACTGTCACTTTAAATTTTAAACAGAACACACTTTATTACTGAATATGCGAAAAAGCATGAAGCAATTGTTCAAAATTCACCAAAATTTCACCACAGTGTCTTAAAGCCTTAAAAGTATTGCACACCAAATTTGAAAGCTTTAACCCTTAAAATAACGGAACCGGAGCCGTTTTTACATTTAACCCCTATACAGTCCCAGGTATCTGCTTTGCTGAGACCCAACCAAGCCCAGAGGGGAATACGATACCAAATGACGCCTTCTATAAGCTTTTTCAGTGGTTCTTAGCTCCTCACACATGCATCTGCATGCCTTGCTTTCCAAAAACAACTGCGCATTAGTGGCGCGAAAATGAGGCTCTGCCTATGACTAGAGAAGGCCCCCATCTGAAAAAGGTGTCCATACAGTGCCTGCCGTTTTTTAACAACAATCCCCAAGATTATAATAACTATAAAGAGTTATAATCTGCCAAATATGCTTAGCAAAGTAATCGTTTTAGCCCAGAAAAATGTCTACCAGTTTTTTAAGCCCTTATAAAGCCCTTTATTCTTTTACTTAATCTAAGAAAATGGCTTACCGGTCCCCATAGGGAAAATGACAGCCTTCCAGCATTACAAAGTCTTGTTAGAAATGTGGCCAGTCATACCTCAGGCAGAAAAGTCTGCCAACTGCTTCCCCCAACTGAAGTTACTTCATCTCAACAGTCCTGTGTGGAAACAGCAATCGATTTTAGTAACGTTTGCTAAAATCATCTTCCTCTTACAAACAGAAATCTTCTTCTCTTTTCTGTTTCAGAGTAAATAGTACATACCAGCACTATTTTAAAATAACAAACACTTGATTGAAGAATAAAAACTACATTTAAACACCAAAAAACTCTTAGCCATCTCCGTGGAGATGTTGCCTGTGCAACGGCAAAGAGAATGACTGGGGTAGGCGGAGCCTAGGATGGATCATGTGACCAGCTTTGCTGGGCTCTTTGCCATTTCCTGTTGGGGAAGAGAATATCCCACAAGTAAGGATGACGCCGTGGACCGGACACACCTATGTTGGAGAAATAACAGCCTAGAAGTCTTTCTGAAATCTTCAGTAGCCTCAACATAATATTCCAAAGCACTTGCCACATACAAAGAATGTAAAGACCTTTCAAGAGTATTCTTAAGACACAAGGAAGGAACAATAATTTCCCTGTTGATGTTATTATAATTCACAACTTTAGGTAAAAATGTAAACAAAGCCCACAAAACAGCTTTATCTGGATGAAAAATCAGATAAGGAGACTTACAAGAGAGAGCAGACAATTCAGATACTCTTCTAGCAGAAGAGATAGCCAAAAGAAATAACACTTTCCAAGAAAGTAGTTTAAATATCCAAAGAATGCATAGGCTCAAAAGGAGGAGCCTGTAAAATCTTTAAAACCAAATTGACACTCATTGATTTAATAACAGGTTTGATACGAATCAAAGCCTAGACAAAACAGTGAATATCAGGAAGCTTAGCAATCATTCTATGAAAGACAGAAAGAGTAGAGATTTGTCATTTCAAAGTATTTGCAGACAAACCTTTATCCAAACCATCCGATAGAACTGTAGAATCCTAGAAATTCTAAAAGAATGCCAAGAATAATCATGAGTGGAACACCATGAAATATAGGTTTTCCAAACCGTATGATAAATCTTCCTTGAAACCAACCTTGAACAATAAGGTGATGGTTTAACCACCAAGACAGAAAGAGTTGCGTGTTGGGATTTAAGTATATCAACTGTGATATTGGAGTATAATCCCTGCACCACTGGTGCAACATGCAAAGCTATAGAGATCTTATATAAAAACGAGCAAAGGGGATTGCGTCCGATGCTGCAATCATGAGACCTAAAACTTCCATGCACATAGCCACTGAAGGGAATGATAGAGACTGAAGGTTTAGGCAAGCTAAGACCAATTTCATTTATCTCTTGTCTGTTAGAGAGTCATGGACACTGAATCTATTTGGAAACCTAAGAAGGTGACCTTTGTCTGAGGAATCAAGAAACTCTTTGGTAAATTGATCCTCCAACCATGTCTTTGAAGAAACAACATTAGTTTTGTGTGAGATTCTGCTAAATGAAAAGATTGAGCTTGTACCAAGATATCGTCCAAAAAAGGAAACACTGCAATACCCTTCTCTCTGATTATAGATAGAAGAGCACAGAGAACCTTCAAGAAAATTTTTGGTGCTGTTGCTAGGCCAAATGGAAGAGCGACAAATTGGTAATGCTTGTCTAGAAAAGAGAATCTCAGAAAACGATAGTTGTCTGGATGAATCGGAATGTGAAGATAAGCGCCCTGTAAGTTTTTTTGTGGAAATGAAATAACCTAGCTGGATAAAAGGCAGAATAGTCCTTATAGTCACAATCTTGAAAGTTGGGACTCTTACAAAACAATTTAAAGTTTTCAGATCCAGGATTTGTCTGAAAGAATCTTCCTTTTTTGTGACAATGAAAAGATTTGAATAGAAACCCAATCCCTGTTTCTGCTGAGGAACTGGTACAATCACCCTGAAAGCTCTAGGTCTGAAACACACTTCAGAAAAGCCTAAACCTTCACAGGGTTTGTTGGAATCTTCCCATGGGAGGTCTTATTCTGAAACCTATTTGATAACCTTGAGAAACAATATTCTGAATCCACTGATTTTGGACAGAATCTGTCCAAATGTCTTGAAATAACTTTAGTCTACCCCCACCAGAAGAACTGGTTTGAGGGCAGCACCTTTATGCAGTCTTAGGGGCTAGATTTAGTTTCTTATAATGCTTGGATTTATTCCAATTGGGAGATGGTCTCCAATTAGAGCCAGAGGCCTTAGGGGAAGGAGAGGTTTTCTGTTCTCTATTCTGACGAAAGGAACGAAAATGATTGGGAGCTTTAAATTTACCCTTAGCTTTCTTGTCTTGGAGCAGAAAAACTCCCTTACCCCCAGTGATAGTGGAGATAATAGAATCCAATTGTCAACCAAACAAATTACCCTGAAAAGATAGAGAGAATAATCTAGATTTAGACACCATGTCAGCATTCCAAGATTTAAGCCATAAAGCTCTT